>NC_090875.1:3854260-3859260 GCF_036669935.1 Montipora foliosa | reverse complement strand
AGTAAAATCTATAATTAACAACTATTCACCAAAGTGGTGGCGGCTAGTGGTGGATATTTACTGAGCTGGGCGAAGCAGCAAGGTAAATAGCCACCACTTAAGCCACCGACACTGAGTTGAATACATGTAGTTGTTTTAGTATATACTACATGTATTATAAACGGTGAAATAATATAGCACAAAAAGGTGATTTTAATTCATTTATTCCTGCAAAGATTACAACATTTTCGGGCGCAAATTCCATGTTGATGAATAGCAAAGGATATGCGGAGTTTGAATAGCCAATCAGCAGTGCATTCAATGCTATCCTCTGTTTTAGTATATACTAAGTGGCATTATTGGGAGTTAGTAAGGGTTAATATACATGTATAAATTCAATCTTTTGTGATGATGAGTTCAATCAACCACAGAAAAGAATACAGGGCAAGAATTAAATATTTCAAGAGCGCAGTGATTGTACTTCCACTGAAATGAACAAAACAAAGATTATTCTCTTGAACCAAACCGATGAGCACACCAGAATGTAACGCAATGTATATGACAAGCTTTTTTCTTTACCAGTAGTTCTTTTAATTTTGGTGCTCACAAAAACTTGATCTACTAAGTCTAGGGTTTTAAGAAAATTGTTATACTTAATTTTGTTTTTTTGTCATTCACAATTTCAGATGAAAAGATCCAGGGCCATATGAAAACATTAGAAGAAATCCTACAAAATCCTGATTTTGCTCCTTTACATGGCATTGTAGAGGAAGTCAATGGTAGGTCCAGAAGGCAAAGATGAACTTACAAGAGTGTGAAGTACTTTCAATTGAAGATCTTTATTCTCAAAACAGTCAGATTTTGCTAACATTAAACCTAATACCACATTCTGCCACATTCGGCCCGTCCAAATGATATTAACCATAAACAAGAATTAAGCCACTCCAAGAATAAACCATACTAATGTCTTTTAATTGCAGGAAAATATCTTGCAGCTTCACAAGCACGAGTCACGATAACTTATCTCCATGTCACTGATCTTGTGGGTGGGTGGGGGGGGGGGGGGGGTGTATTACTGCTTGTACATGTAGTTTTGCATATTAGTTTATTGAAAATGCAAGTACCTGGCAAAACCACAGGGTAACTAACATTTTCCAAAATGAACTCGAACATCCTAGTACGGTTGTTCACCGATCATACACCCTCAGACCGAGCTGTATCCCATGGAACCGAGGCTCTGCGCTTGTGCCACCAGTAGTATTTTATTTCAGCCTCAGTCATATTTCCTCCAACTCAAGTAGCACTCTCTTGTACCTTTGAAAGAAAAACCTCTGGCACCCAGGGTAACTCGTACTAGGCTCCACATGGAATTTTTTTTTATCCCAGATTATACCATTGATCAGTAAAATATCAGATTTTTAATTCTTATTTTTTACAGTAATCAAAGGTCTCATTTAAACTTCAACGCTATTATGAAAATATTTAGTTTAGGAAAAGAAGGAAGAAGGACCTAGAAATAAAGAATGAAAAGATGCACTTATTAGTACCAGATACTGTTATGAAGTGATGACAGAGAAAAGCTTAAAATTCTCCTCACAATAATAATAATTATTATTATTACTGTTACAGCAAGTTTCAATTGAGTGTCGTAAAAACCAAAACCAAAATTAAAGTAAGTACTTTGGCCAATCAAAAAAGGACGGAGACAATCCGGTAAACCAATCAAAACTCAAAGTAATATTATTACACTTGGCTTCACTTCTGATTGATTGAAAAAGTGATGTGAGAACTTTGAGCCAATCACTGAGTGAAGTAATCATAAACCAAAGCAATTCGCTAATTACTTTCGACACTCAATCGCAAACTGCTCTATTAGTAGTAGTAGTAGTAGTAGTAGCAGCAGCAGCAGCAGCAGCAGCAGCAGCAGCAGCAGCAGCAGAGGCAGTAGTGGTAGTGGTAGACTAGTAGTAGTAAATTTAAACAATGGAAAATAGATGCAGATCATCTCATGGTCTTTTTTCAGAGAGCTTCTTAGGAGCTATCAGATATGCTTCAGAGAACTCCACCTCCCTGAATGCTGTGAATGAGTCATTAGGTTCTGGTCTGAAGGTGCTGCTTGAGGCTTGCCATGGAGTAGCTGATAAATTTGCATTGTCAGATGATGTGGTTACTGCCCTGGCAGATTTCAAGAGAAGTGAACGTGAAAGGCATGAGCTGCAGAAGAAGGCAGATATGGACAGTGCTGAAGCGAAAAAGGAAGCAGGACTGCAGTTACTAAGTATGATAGGAAAAAAAAACATTAGTTTATGTGTCATTTTGCAGTATTAAGGCACCCTGTCAAATTTCTGTTAAATGTAACCAGAAACCCGTAAGGGTTGAAACGTGTAACGGCCAATTGTGTGCTGCGAAACAAGCATCTGAATATTCAATTTGCTGAGTACCATATTTGGAACGACAAGAGCGAGGGGTTTCCAAATATGGTACTTAGCACTGAAACATTCAACCAATCAGTTCGCGCTGAATATTCGGAAGCTGAGGACGCGCGTTACACGTTTCAACCCTTGTGGGTTTCTGATGTAACTCAAACCAACTTTCATAAAATGAAGCCATTGACCCAAAATATTACAAGACAGTGTTAGTCCACTTAAAGGATTTGATGAAAACTGATGCACATTCCCACTAAAACTGTAACACTTAAGAACTTTTTGGACCATTTTTGTCTGTGGTTGGTTAAAGGCCACTTCAGTTCAACAATTACCAAAAATGTATCCTCTGTCTTAGAAACCAGTGCAGGGCTAATAAAAAGTAATTTGAAAGTGTTTTGCTCAATGGATTACAAACCAGTTCATATACTTGTAGCTGATTTCAGCCAAACTATTGCAGTGAACTCAGTCCTGAGCTGAAACATACATGTAAGATGAAACAAGGCCAAAACAGCCTTTTTTTTTTTTCTCACTTCAGTTTGTACAATAGTGTCTTTCCTTACATGCTGAACTATGAATGGGTCATTATTTTAAGTAAAGGATTGTTTAAAGTTTAATGATATTTGTGACACTGTAAGGAAAGTGCTAACTAAGATCATTTCCCTAGTCAGTCACAAGACCTAGTTTGTATTCCACTGAACGTTTACAGGCAAAGCAATGACCAGGGGAGAGGAAGATGTTAAAAGAGTGTTAGAAAGGCAAAAGATGATGGAAGAAGCACAAGCTTTGCAAAGGTTTAAGAACAGCAAGGAAGAACTGGATCAAGAGATAACCAGGGAAATTGAGGAGCTGAACATGATGAGTGAGAACTGTGAGGGTGATATGATCACTATAGGTAACTACATGACTGTACATGTATTATTGACTTAAAACCTCACTGTAGTTCCTTGGTATTCAGGGGCTTCTTCTGTGGCCTGATTTTCTGGATGCATGCACTGGTAAGATAAACAGTCAGAGCTGACCAATACATGGTGAAAAGAAAGGACATTGCAGCTGGAGGGGTTAAGGTTACTGTCAACCATCAGGGTTAGGAAAATCGTTCTTGTTTGTGTTGTTTTAAAGAAACCTTAGAGGAAAATACCGTATATACCACTGGGAAGCTAATAAAATGTAGTGTTTGAAAATACTACTACTTAACTACTACTTCCTTTCACTTTCATGTTTTATTTCTTTTGAACAGAAAGCGAGCACAAGCAATCAGACGCTGAATTGACCTTGTCTTTTCCATGTTGTCAAAGAGGCAGAGCGTGGTGTGCATACAAAAACATTACATTGGCCAACTCTATAATGGATCTTCTCAAAAACCAATTAGAATTTTGAAAACAGCTTCACACACTTTGATAACCTGTAAAAAATTCTCCTGAGTGATATAGTGCAGTTTGTTTGGTCGTCCATGTTAATGCAAGGGTTTTTAATTCAGTGGAGCAGGCAAGGTCAGTTTCGCGTTTGAGCACTTGCACTCGTTCCTGAAATAAAAAGCATGAAAGTTAAAGTCAAATACTGCATTTTATTAGCTTTCCAGTGGTATGTAGTTTCCTTGGGTTTCTTTAAAAACAACCCAAACAAGAGTGGTTTTCCAAAAGACACCCCTGAAGGTTGACAGTAACCTTAAAATGGTAAGTAATTAACCTTGACAGTAATCTCAAAATAATTGTAACATGCTCCTGTTACAACCTTATTCCAAACAGTGCCCCAACTACATGTAACATCAGTTTACTCCTGCAGGTGAAACATGATTCATCAAAATTACTCTTAACTAATTGAAGATACTATTGAGTCCTTTGTGTTTTGTCGTTGTCACATCAAGTTAAAGATAGCAAAAGCTATTAAAACTTAAAGAATTGTACTCTCCAAATTCAAACTACCGGTATTAACCATTAATTTAATGACAAATAGTTTAAAATCAGCTGCTTTAACTTCTATGTTAGGGAAGAGTATTGAGAAACTCGGTCAGTCAGCAGAAATAGCATTCAAGCAGTACACAGAGAAAGACAAGAGCCTCTGCAAAGATTTACAAGAGAACCGAGCAGAACAAGACAAATTACAGCAGCGTTTGAATGAGCTGAAAGAACGTGAGCAGAGATTGGAAGATGAGAGAAAGAAGAAAGCTGAGATACAGCATACAGCTGAAATGGTGAGAAAGAAATTTGCATGGCTGCTGACCCTTCTAATTAATACAACGTGTGATATATTCTGAGCTTTAAACCCAGAGTGAAGTAATGGAGTCTAGGAGAATATATTAGGGTATTTATATCATTTCACCCGTGAGAATTGAGCTGAAAAATATAATGGAAATTGATTAAAACTGACTGTGCAAGTGCAAGGATCGTTATTTTATTCAGTCATAAAACTTCCCAATGTGATCTAGATGTAGAGAGAAGGAAGTTTGTTGACCTTCCCCCCCACCCGACCCCCCACTTCCTTTTTTTGATGGCAAAAAAAACAATTTCTTAATTTATTTGTTAAATGTTCATGGGATACTAATCTTGTGTTCTTCAACTTCTGGAACTGTGGATACGCAAAAAATCAGGGACTCTA
>NC_090875.1:3836760-3849260 GCF_036669935.1 Montipora foliosa | reverse complement strand
AGCAAGGTGGTAATACGCGCAACAAACCATCTCAACTTGCAACGCAACATTAATTGTTACGCGACAAGTTGCACGAAAAATGTTGCCCGTATTACTGGGGCTTTAGTCTATTTTCCCGTGCTCTTTCTTGCTTATTTCGCCGATTTACCTTGTCATTATTCAGCCTGTTTTTTCGTTCTCGCGCTAGCTCTTTCCTTCGCTGCTCCTCAATAAGATTTCGTCTCTATTCGTGCTCTTTCTTGCTCTCTCTGCTTGTCACTGATATTTCGCTTGTTTTCCCGTGCTGCGGTCGCTCTCTTCACGTTGAGCATCCCCTAATGTTTGTCTCCCCCTCTTTCTCTTCTTTCCTCGTTGTACGAATTTTTTTTTTAAAATGTTTAACTTGACATTTGGTTGCCTTCAAAATGTTTTACTAAAACGTAGTGTCAAATGCAGT
The DNA here is from genome assembly GCF_036669935.1 of Montipora foliosa. Classification (NCBI taxonomy): domain Eukaryota; kingdom Metazoa; phylum Cnidaria; class Anthozoa; order Scleractinia; family Acroporidae; genus Montipora; species Montipora foliosa. Next base: position 3,848,824 of record NC_090875.1, on the reverse strand, counting down.
ACACTTGTCGTGCAACTTCCCGAAATTGCGAAATTTCGCGTAATTGGCTTTCATGTTGGACATACGGAGGGTGCGATAACATCATAACCAAAAACAAAATTTCTCGCATCGATGCGTTACCATATTTTCTTAACCATAGTGCTCCTTCGGCGTGTAGCTTCACAAAAAAGGCACGACAGTATATTCTTGCTTGATTAAGTCTGGATTTGAAACATCTGCAGGTCCATTCTCTTGCCAATGTCAAATGACCCCTCCCAGGAAAAGAAGTCTTGGTCTATAGCTCGATGTTTCTTTGTTTGTTTTCTGGACATTGTACCTTTGTGCCGTGTTTAAACTTAACTTCTGCGTATCTTTTGGACAGATCATCCAACCAGATGAATTATCCAGCAAAGCCGGAATCTACTTTGTGACAACTACTGTTTATACCTTTTTCTGCACTTTGGAATCTTTCCGGGTCGCTGTTGCCCCTGTGTTTTCTTTTTTTATAGGATATTCTATTTTTCCTGCTTTTCCAGCTTCTCCAAAGAAAATCCTATTTTCGTGATTTTTTTCGGGGGGGAGGGGGAATTCACATTTATTTCTATTTCTCTCGCCTTTAACTCTGCTTTAGCTTATGTTAAAAGCATTAGCATACACGTAAAAGCATTACAGTGCAAATTTTGTTACGGATCGCAATGGTGTTTACATGGATCCCTGCAAATTTTGAGACCAGTCGCGGCATTTGTTTACATCTCTGCTTTGATTGACTCCCTGCATTTCTCTTGGGTTACAGATATTGGTCCTGTTTTTAACATCGGTTCAGACTAACGTGTTGTTTTTCTTATTTATATTAAAACAGATCACCGAGTGCAAGAGGAGGTGAATGCTTTGTGGGATGGTGAAGGATTCTCATCCTTGGAAGATTAGGGATGTCTTGTATCATCTGCACAGTGTATAAAGAACAAATTGCATACTTGCAGAACAGTAATCTTTCAGCATTAGATGCAAAGATAGTTTCCAAAATCCTTTTTGCCCCTTAAAGTGCCCCTCACCCCAAAATATTTTTTTCGCTAAAATGAATCTTTGCAGCTGTTCGAAACGCATTGCGGCAATTTTTTCCTTTTTCTAACAAATTCTGCCATTTTATAGGCTTCGAAAGTTGCGAAAATCCAAGCATCTTTTGTTTACGACCGAGTCAGAAGGGGAGTGGGTCTATTCCTGATGTGACGTCACAAACTGATTTACATTGCATTAACTCTTTGTAAACATGCATGCAAAGTAGATTGTGACGTCACATCAGGAATAGACCCACTCCCCTTCTGACTCGGTCGTGAACAAAAGATGCTTGGATTTTCGCAGCTTTGGAAGCCTATAAAATGGCAGAATTTGTTAGAAAAAGGAAAAAAGTGACGCAATGCGTTTCGAACAGGTGCAAAGATTCATTTTAGCGAAAAAAATATTTTGGGGTGAGGGGCACTTTAAGAACTTTTAAACAGAAGACAAAAACACTGTTCGCTTTAAACTTACTCCTAAAAGATGCTTGCTGGGGGAGAATTTACATTATTATTCAATACTGCATTCAGAAGTTCTAACAATAGGGTCAGCGGGTTCTGTATTTAGCGGGTTCAGTATGAAAAGTAACGTTAAGCCTGATTTTCACTGGCGACGCAAGCGCATGCGCAAGGATCAATTTTTTTTCATTTTCGTTGCGCTTATGTCTGCGTTCGCTTGCACAACGAAATGTTGCTATGTTGACCAATTAAAGCACTCGTTCCAGATTCCCCGCGTCCGAGCATTTGAACCAAAATGGCGGAGGCCGTTGGTTGATTTTGATGCTTGTGTCGACGTTCGTTTTCACTTAGCACAAACTACTTATGCTTGAGTTGCTAGTGAAAACCAGGTTTTATGGTGTGCTAAATGTAGTGAAATATTTCATCTAAGGTAGCGCGGATAAGGAATGGTATCAACTTCGGTTGAACTGCCTCGTCGTTTTTGTTCAAGCAATACAGGTGAAAAGCTTCCTGTTTAGAGCAGCGTCAAATGTGCGTCGTTACACTCTGACCAATCAGGCCCAAGTAGTGCTCTTAGCCATTAAAAACTGGAATTGATGTTATGAAATTTGTTTTAAGCGCGGGAAAGAATGTGTTCAAGTCGCGATTTCATTTGCTCCTGCCTCTTATTGGAGGGGGGGGGGGGGGAAGAGGCACGCAATGTCGAAGCCATTTACTAATCGTAGCAATCGCAGACACTAGTACATATTCCCTGTGAGGGGCTCTCAGAAACCACTTAGAATTAAGAGTTGCATACAAAAACTTGTTTTGGGGTGTATTCAAATGAATTGTCATAAACCGACCTTCAGTTAGTTCATTCGTAACATGCTTGTATTTGTAGTAGAGCTCGTTGAATAACGAAATAAAATATGTTAACCAAGAAATATAAACTAATTATCTTTCCCATCACGGCTACGGTTGTACAGAAAACTAATTAAACATGGCGATTCAAAACCCAGCGTTTCGACACTCGTCCTAGTGTCTTCGTCATTCAGGCTGAAACCAAGAGTTTACACTCGATGATTAAGTGTCTCCTACTCTACTCTATTTGTTAAAAACATTACTACCATTTAAGACACTCTCCCAAAGATAACTTGGATTTCGGCCGCTCGCCTTTACCTTCGTGTGGTTTATACCAAAACAAGAAGCCAGTTCGCAGTTTCAAGAAAGGAATGTGCGCGTCGGGATAAAAACAAGCATATAATTGTCTTTTTAGTTATGGTAAATAGCTGCAAGAATTTGCATTGGGAATCTTTTGGGGTGTTTTATGCTTGCTTTCATCCCCGACGCGCGCAGCTTTTTTGAAACTTTGAACTCGCTTATTGCGCAACAATATACGTACTGTCCTGTCGGAGGCAAATAAACGAACTGTCATTGCCGAAACCAATACACACTAAGAATTGTAAACTAGAGATCTCCCCAGAATGTACAGCAAGAGAACTAGCGAAAACAATCCGTCTCAAGACTAGAATAGAGGATTGCAGCAAAAAGTAAGGATTCTCGATTTTGGCAAGGAAATATTTTACATCGATTTTGTCGAGCCGGGAAACCCGCACAAGGCGCCCTTTGTTCTAAGAACGGATGACCAAATGTCTATGTTTTGCAAGAGAGGATCGAAATCACTTAGTGTTGGGGTTCTTCAACAAACTGTTAACTTCGAAAAAGTCTCTATTGATATCGATATCGTATTGGATAAATCGGAAAACAATGTTGAACTCTCTTAAAAGAACTGTTGTAAACAGGCGACTTGTTCCCTGGATTGACTGTGATATTATGGCGGCAATCAGAGAGAGTAAATGGCGGGCTAACAAGTCACCCGCGGATTTTGCGGCGTTTAAAATAAAAAAGAATTACGTCACTAAGCTTATGAATAGTGCGCGCTCTAAGTATTATAGCAATTTTATTCGCGACAATAGCACTTTGCACTTGCTAATGATATTGGAGAGTTCTTCGTTCAGAAGGTTAAAGACATCCACTCGAAGTTGGACACGTTTTAAACTTTTGTTTAAGAATCTCCGCCCTGTCAGCAATTTGGCCATTATTTCAAGCTGACCGAGACTGCCGTTGCGGTCCAACTGCACTCTCACATGTCTTGCTATGGCTTGTACCCAGTCCTCCAATCTGCATATACATGTCCTCACAGTTATGTCCGCAATAACATCCCTCTTCACATGAAAAAAAAACACGTTACTCGACCAATCGTGAGCGAGTAATTTTGCTCTCTTCTCAATCAAAATTAAGAAAAAAATGCCCTCTTCATTGAACAATCAGCATTCAGTATTTTGCCCTCTTTGTTATTAAAACATTAACTAAGATTTATACGGAAAACAACTGCCGGATGGCAGCACACATTTTTTTTACATTTTCAAACTTTGGAAGCGCTACAAAATCACGCACTTAAACGTCAGTGGCCTCAAAATTGACATTCTTACTATTTTTATATCGTTTTTTCCGTTTCTGGCATCTCTTTTGTACCATGACCACCTTTTATGATTGATAAGGTCACGTGACATGGTCATGCAAAGGGCTTGTTACAGCATAGGCATCAAGAAGACAGTTTTACTGTCAATGATGATGATGATGATGATGACGGAGGCAATGATTCTGAACGAGGCGATGATTTTGTTGATGCTTCCCTGGAGACTTTAATTCGACCCTCGAGGTTTGGTAGGAGCAGGCGTTTTAGTGGCCGAATGGCTGAGTTTCGACAATCGGGGATGTAGTGGTGAGCTAGACATATTGTCAGCGATAGAATCTCCAACGTATGGACCAGTGTAGGCAGTATAAATCTCAAAGAAATGCGGTGAAAGATTCTTTTAAACTAACTGAAAAAAACCGAGTAAACTCTGCTTGTTTCTTCAGGTAGTTTAAACGAACCTTTCACTATATTCTTAGCGACCGTGCGCATTACCTCGCGATAGTTAATCACCGAGCCCAGCTTAACAGTTTCAATGATGGAGAAAAATCAACAGAGAAAAACCCTCGACAACCTCAGGAGAGGAGCAACCTAACTCTCCTTCCGTGCGTCATTTGGGCACATGGAGATTACTAAACCTCGTTTCTATGCTTGCACACTTCCCGTGAGGCCTTGGAGCCGTGCCCTTGTCCCAATCGTCGAAAAGGTAATTAGATCCAAAAACGGGAAAACATCCCCAAGCAATTTCATTGAGTGAGGAAAAATATCTCAGTCCACATTTATTGCTTTCACCTCGTTTATTTCTTAAGTCAGAGAAACTCCGAAGTACGATATTAACAAGCCGTAGTCGTATACTCTGAGGTAAATGTTCCTTCTTCATCGCCTTAGTTAAGAAAAGAGGTTTGATCAAATTACTCGTGCACATAGATTTAGTTTTGAACTTCTTTTTTTCCAATTGCCTGAATGATCAGCCGAGAGAATCAAGAAAATAACATATTTTTAGAAAAAAGGAAAGTCTTTTCTTAAGCCTTTGTTAACTGAAATAAAACGATCCTGCTTCTTTAATGGTACCTCAAGTCACATATTTGAATCACTTGCAGACGATTGGTTAAGTACAGGCAAGTAATTATACCAATCAAAGTAAGATATAAAAGGTCTTTTTAAAGACAGTACAAAAACAAAAAGAATATTACTTTGCGTATCAGCCATTGAAGCACACTTTATGCGACGTAAAAAGAAAATAATTGATTCAGTTTTGTTTAAATCCAGAAAAGTTTTACATTTATAGCCTGAGAGGTCTCAATGAGTCTGTGAGATAAAAGATACTTGTAGAATAATGTTCAAAGCACTTGGAAGTTTATTGGCTCATCTCCAATACACAGCTTCTGCAAAGAGACGAGGAACAGATTCAAATTATCAAATAAACGAAAAGAAAAGGACGCTAAATTGGTCCCGGCCATCGAGCCGGATCTCGATGGATATTCCAGGTGTCTTCCTTTCCCTACAAACAATTCTTGAACTCAACTCTTTTAGTAACGCGCGTATAGGGATCTCTACAAGAGACAAATGGACAATTTTCTGCTCAGTCTAATTCTCAAAGTGGACAAAACGCTCAAAGTTAGACGCGTTCCTGAGTTCATTTTTTACTAAAAGTGCACCATCTTCGTCAAAGAGGATAGTCACTTGACGCAAGTGAGCGCGAAAAGTACAAAACAGGGTACCCAGCAGCAACGGCTATGACCGCGCCCACTGCAGCTTATCAGTAGTGAAAGTGATCCTCGCAATTCAGATGGCTGTGACAAGGGGCTAACGCTCATAACGTTAGACTTTCAATGTCCCTACTGTAGTCAATTGACTTTTCTCAACTGAGCTAATGCCACCACATTCTCTTATTTTCAACACCCACTAGAGCAGCATCATATGTTCCTTAATTAGAAGTTAAGTTTATTCAGCAGCCACTCTCACAACCGTTTTGTAATCGGATTCGCGTTGAAAATTAGGATAAAGTAAGTATTTTTATCATAAACAATGAAGGAAGCAGCGATCTGTAACTGATATTATTATCTTGTGGCCATTGAGGAAGAACATGTCTCAATAAACAAGCAAAATACGTGACTTAAAGTGTGCTAACTGACTGAATGACCAACAAGTACAGTGTACAGCATCATCTTTCTTTTGGTTCAAGGGAATGAACTTTACACAAAGTCGTGACACACTTGACATAAAGTTTAAAATGGATGGGTTTTCATAGCTGATTTTTTTTAATGGAAATATTCAACTGTGGACTTAAGCAATGAAGACAACTGATGTCAGTCACAGGGAATAGCGAAATTGATTAAAAAGAAGCTTTTAAAAGGTATTTTTCAGAGTTGATTGACTTATTAATGTCGTTGCAAATACACTCTTTTTTTATAAGAATGTTGTTTTTCCGGCCCAGGCTGAATATTCTTATTTCATTATTCATTATTCGATTTTAGGCTGAAAATATTCTTGTATTATTCTTTAATTCTAGCTTATGACATTTCCGTTTTAGAATTTATTGGGGTATTAATTACAAGTGTTTGGTATCTAGATCTGTATCGCGTTACACGTGCTTCATCGCATCGCTATAGCTAGTGCAGGTTTTTTCGTTTTGTTGGCTAGTTTCGCCGTTCAGAGAAAGGAATAATTTTATACGGTTAAGTGAAAAACATAAAATTGTATTGTATTTATAGATGTTTCAACACACAAAATTATATCTTTCCTTTTCAAAATCTCATCCTTGGCTTTATTCTTAACACATGTTTAAAATTTCGCAAATTTCAGTCCTGATAGTCTTATAAAATATATTCTTATAAAAAAAAGAGTGTACCCAACATTAGATTTCGTCAAGTTTATTGCTAACTGCGAACCAACGACCAACTTTTTTTTACAAGAGTGCTTTTTTGGAGTTCTTTTTTTTCCAAAATCGTGCTTGAAAATTGGGGGTGCGGCTTATACACGAGTCTTTACGGTAATTTCATTGTCCCTGATAGCAAGATCATTAATAAAGAAATTAAAAAGGTGGGCCCACTTACTTGGGGTACCCCTGGATGGCAGACTGTGCCACTTGAATCTGGTCCAGAAAAGATGTTCTTCGACTGCCGCTAACTTCGTTCCTGATCTTACGACGTGTTTCCTTCGCCTTGTCCACTGAGTCAGTGCCAACAAAGTTTGGTGCAATCATTAAACAAGCATTGTTAACTTCATCCAAAAAGGACAAGCGTCGTTTATTCTGACCAAGGGTTTCCATGAGAAAACTGTTGTACTTGTGGATCTTGTGGCGACGTTCCGAAGCTTTCTGTTCATATTCTTTGTTTCTTGCCTGAGAGTCGATGATCTCTTTTGCAATCGACAAGCTGTCAATGAGCGAGTTTCTTCTTTGTGATGTCTGTTGTTTGATGATTTGCCTTCGCTCGGCATTGCGCCAATCCCGCTTCCGATCTTCAGCAAGGACGTCTTGTAGTGGTCGGCTGCCAATATAGTCCAATATGCTTTCTGTACCTAGAGCATTTAAGAGCGTTTCATATTTCAACAAATAATTGTATTGTGCTTGTTAAGATACCGACTTCATGCTAACTAAATGACTTTGACAGCAATAACTAGCCCCTCCTTTCAATGTTAATTTGATGCACTAAGCGAGTTTTTCCCGGAGCAAACTGCGCTTGCGTATGTCACTTCTCTTATGCTTATGCAACATGGGTGAACTTAGTTATGCTTATACTTATGTTTATGCTTATTAATTATGACGCACTGTAAAACAGGCTTAATAACCCAGTTTCTAATGTGCTGAATGTAAGTTCTACCTTCCCCATGGACACCCTCTTTCTTTCAATACAAAGTACCTTTTTTGTAGCCGGAAAAAAAATTACAAAGCAATTTCATGAATCTGCTTAAAGCTAACTGAGAGAGTTATATTTTATGTTAAATTCATTTCAAGGGATAAATACCCTCACTCTCATCTTTTGGCAGATGCAGAACTCGCACGAGTTTGTTTTAGCCAAGGGTTTTTCTGTTATGGTAACGCAATATACACTGCCGTACCTGTGCGTCCATATGCTGGCAAAGGAGGAGCTGGAACTGGCATCTGGAAAGCATAAGCACCTGGATGATTTGGCTGCACTCTGATGCTTGACAGCTCGGCATTTCCGTATCCTGACTCAACATCTTGATCCATGCGTCGACACATGTAGGCGTAGTAAACTCTGATTGGCCTGAATAAAAATAAATTAATATAACGTTTTAAGTTAGGAAATTTGGTGATTTTTGCGGTAATCTATTATCTTTAATTCTCCATTCTTTTGCCTGATTAGCACAAGAAAACGAATGTGCGCGAAAGGCCCTCCATCAACGGGTGTGGCGTGATTCCTGAAAATCCTTTGCATCCTTTGCAATGGATGCAAAATGCATCCTTTGTCCAAGTTTTACGTGTTAAGAGATTTGATAACAATAAATGACTAGTGAGGGAAGCCTTTAAATTTCCAAAACTGTATCATTACTGATTCAATGTAGCAATTTGATTGCAGTAATATAAATAAAAACATAACCTCGGTTTAATTAATGAATTCCGTTGAGTCTCCTCCTTATGTCTTACCCAGAATACAATAAGACAATAAATATGAGACTGTTGCGTGCATCTGAGAAGAAAATAATAGCGCTTTGGGAATTCCAGAAATGCATACAAATTTCAACCTACCATGCATATATGAAAAAAGCCACTGCCAGGAAGATAAGAAATGTTGCTCCGATCGCGAAACCAATGAGACGCCAAGGAATCGAGTCCAGGATGTCCTCGTTATCAGTGCTCAAGTTTCTTTTGGTTTTCTTTCTTGCAACAGTAACATCACGTCCATTACGATGAGCCAACGTTAGGCCACTCCAGCGGTGATCACTGACGGGATATGAGAACTGTTCCTTTTCCATCGGAGATTTCTCGTGCGGATACTCTTGATATTCTCCACGAAACTCGTTTCCTTTTTCATGATCATGGTCCCAATCAGTATTAAGAGCACGTTTTTCATCTTCCTCTGACAGTACATCAAACTCGCCATGGTTCCATTCGACGCCCAGATCAGTTGCTTCCTCTTCCTCTGATTGTTCATGAAACTCGTTTTCGCCATCAGGGATCCCATGAGTGTTTCCTTCACTTTCTTCATCTTCCTCTGACAGTTCATCAAACTCGTTTTCCTCGCCATGGTTCCATTCGGTATCCAGATCACGTTCTTCGTCATCCTCTGATTGTTCATGAAACTCGTTTTCACCGTCAGGGTTTCCATTAGTGTTCTCTGCACTTTCTTCATCTTCCTCTGACAGTTCATCAAACTCGTTTTCCTTGCCATGGTTCCATTCGGCGTCCAGATCCGTTTCTTCGTCATCCTCTGATTGTTCATGAAACTCGTTTTCGCCATCAGGGATCCCATGAATGTTCTCTGCACTTTCTTCATCTTCCTCTGACAGTTCATCAAACTCGTTTTCCTCGCCATGGTTCCATTCGGCGTCCAGATCCGTTTCTTCATCATCCTCTGATTGTTCACGAAACTCGTTTTCGCCATCAGGGTTTCCATTAGTGTTCTCTGCACTTTCTTCATCTTCCTCTGACAGTTCGTCAAACTCGTTTTCCTTGCCATGGCCCCATTCGGCGTCCAGGTCAGTTTCTTCATCATCCTCTGATTGTTCATGAAACTCGTTTTCGCCATCAGGGATCCCATGAATGTTCTCTGCACTTTCTTCATCTTCCTCTGACAGTTCATCAAACTCGTTTTCCTCGCCATGGTTCCATTCGGCGTCCAGATCCGTTTCTTCATCATCCTCTGATTGTTCACGAAACTCGTTTTCGCCATCAGGGTTTCCATTAGTGTTCTCTGCACTTTCTTCATCTTCCTCTGACAGTTCGTCAAACTCGTTTTCCTCACCATGGTTCCATTCGGCATCCAGATCACTTTCTTCATCATCCTCTGATTGTCCATGAAACTCGCTTCCGCCATCCGAGTTTCCATTAGTGTTCTCTGCACTTTCTTCATCTTCCTCTGACAGTTCGTCAAACTCGTTTTCCTCACCATGGTTCCATTCGGCATCCAGATCACTTTCTTCATCATCCTCTGATTGTCCATGAAACTCGCTTCCGCCATCCGAGTTTCCATTAGTGTTCTCTGCACTTTCTTCATCTTCCTCTGACAGTTCATCAAACTCGTTTTCCTCGCCATGGTTCCATTCGGCATCCAGATCACTTTCTTCATCATCCTCTGATTGTCCATGAAACTCGCTTCCGCCATCCGAGTTTCCATTAGTGTTCTCTGCACTTTCTTCATCTTCCTCTGACAGTTCATCAAACTCGTTTTCCTCGCCATGGTTCCATTCGGCATCCAGATCACTTTCTTCATCATCCTCTGATTGTCCATGAAACTCGCTTCCGCCATCCGAGTTTCCATTAGTGTTCTCTGCACTTTCTTCATCTTCCTCTGACAGTTCATCAAACTCGTTTTCCTCGCCATGGTTCCATTCGGCATCCAGATCACTTTCTTCATCATCCTCTGATTGTCCATGAAACTCGCTTCCGCCATCCGAGTTTCCATTAGTGTTCTCTGCACTTTCTTCATCTTCCTCTGACAGTTCATCAAACTCGTTTTCCTCGCCATGGTTCCATTCGGCATCCAGATCACTTTCTTCATCATCCTCTGATTGTCCATGAAACTCGCTTCCGCCATCCGAGTTTCCATTAGTGTTCTCTGCACTTTCTTCATCTTCCTCTGACAGTTCATCAAACTCGTTTTCCTCGCCATGGTTCCATTCGGCATCCAGATCACTTTCTTCATCATCCTCTGATTGTTCATGAAACTCGCTTCCGCCATCCGAGTTTCCATTAGTGTTCTCTGCACTTTCTTCATCTTCCTCTGACAGTTCATCAAACTCGTTTTCCTCGCCATGGTTCCATTCGGCATCCAGATCACTTTCTTCATCATCCTCTGATTGTCCATGAAACTCGCTTCCGCCATCCGAGTTTCCATTAGTGTTCTCTGCACTTTCTTCATCTTCCTCTGACAGTTCATCAAACTCGTTTTCCTCGCCATGGTTCCATTCGGCCTCCAGATCAGTATGTTCATCATCGTCTGATTGTTCATGAAACTCGTTTATGAAATTTCGTCCACTTACTTCATGGTCCTCTGACAGTTCATTGAGAGACGTATCCCCACGGGGTAGGAACTCAGGTCGTGAAAAGTGATCTTTACTGCCATCGAAAGGCAGCAAATTTGATAAATCCCCTCCTTTGACTTTTTTCAAAGGCAAGGACTGTCCTGAAAGTAGAGCAGATTAATAATGGGATTATTTTCTCCTAGAAACTGTGGTCGTTGTTGTGTGTCGGTTAAAAATGAAAATCGAAAATTGGGTTATAACAAACGACTCATTTAATCCCCTAACGTTTAAAATACCATTGCAGTGCCATGTCAGCCGACATACAGAAAGCTCGCTTGATGGTAGGAGTGGCAGAGCCCGACCGAGATGTCTTAAGTTCATAAATTGAATTCATCCAGAGCAACGACCCGAAAGGAAAGCAGTTGTTGTTGGTGAAATAAAGACCCGTCAAGTCGATCAATTCTTTGCCGAAATTTGTGATTATGATGAACCTTCGATTTAGGGGAAAGATGTTTGAATTCATTCAGTCTACCCCCTTGAGGAGAACTTTGCGCGCGCATGATCATGTGACACGTCGGGTGCGACGTTTCAAATTATTATGGCGCGTGCGATTTGTTGACGCGTACAAGGTTTTAGTTTTTGCGGCAAGAGTTTTTTTTTTGTAGTCTTCTTTTCAAACTATGTTGTTTATCGATTTTTCGGTTTATTTTCTTTTATTCGGGATGAGGAAAAATTGAAGTCTTCATTCGCCTGCTTATTATTTTTTCGCATTACATTCCCCTTCTCATTCTAAGCACCTAACCACCTAACATTTATCTGTTTCGAGTCTGTATATAGGGATATGGACATCCGGATACAGGGATGACCCGAAAACTCTTGTCAAACACGACGACCACAGACGTTTTTCCTCAGTGACCATGGTAAAAACCTTTATCGATGACATCAGAAAGGAGTTTGGCACGAAAAAATG
>NC_090875.1:3824260-3831760 GCF_036669935.1 Montipora foliosa | reverse complement strand
ACGTAAGCATTCATGAGGAATCTCAAACATTTTCAGGCTTTCAGTGGCCCCTCGGTAGCTCTGTAGAGCCCAGGTTTTTTGTTTTCACCGTGCTCCCGTTCGGTCTCTCGTCAGCGCCTTACGTGTTCACAAAGGTTTTTAGGCCGTTAGTTAAGCATTGGCGCTCCCGGGGCATACCTTTGGTCTTGTATTTAGACGACGGCGCCGGATGCCTCTATGATTTTTCGGTATCTCAGAGTACTGCTTCGGCTGTTAGATCCGATTTGGCCAATGCGGGCGTGGTCGCCAATGAGGAGAAATCTATTTGGGTTCCTACCCAGGTTTTAGAATGGTTGGGCATTGTCTGGGATCTTTCGCGTGGCCGCATATTTATTCCTCACCGCCGCATTGTCAAGTTGCTTAGGGCACTCCTATCACTAAAATCTAGGTCTCGCTCCGTTACCCCACGCGCGGTTGCCTCTGTTACAGGGCAAATTATTTCCCTCACCCCGGGTTTTGGCAACATTGCACTCCTTATGTCTAGAATCCTCCAGTCATTCGTCAAACATCACAGCGGGTGGGATTGTCCTTTGGATTTTAGGTCCTATCAGTTTTTCTCCGAATGCCTTCAGGATATTGATTTCTGGCTTTCTAACTGTCCCAGATTCAATGGGAGGTCTCTCACCAGATATTCGCTTCCCGTGACTCTCGTATTTTCCGACACCAGCAGTTTCGCCTGCAGTGGGTGTGCCTTCCGCATTGATAGCGAGGAGTTCGATCTTTTCTTTCAAGCGTTTTCCTCTTTGGAGTCCGGTTTAGATAGTAACGCCAGGGAATTGTTACCCATTCTTTACGGCCTGAAATCGTTTCGGGCTTCCCTTACGGGCAAAGTGGTCAAGGTCTTTACGGATAGTAAGAACGCGGCGTCTATTTCTGCCAAGGGCAGCAACAGCCTTCGTTTGCATGCTTTAGCTCGCGCAATTTTCGCCTATTATGCCGCACATGATATTTCACTTGAAGTTGAGTTTATCCCACGCTCACTTAACTCTTACGCGGATTCGGCCAGCCGAGTTGTTGATTATGATGATTGGGCTGTTTCCACTATTTTCTTCCAACATGTTAGCAGTATTTTTGGTCCTTTTGATGTCGATCGTTTCACATCCTCTCTTTCCGCTAAGTGAGAGCGTTTTTACTCTAAGTTCTGGTGTCCCGGTTGCGGAGGCGTGGACGCTTTTAGTGCCAGTTGGGGCAGAAAAATATCTCAGTCCAGATTTGAGGCTTTCACCTCGTTTATTTCGTAAGTCAGAGAAACTCCGAAGTACGATATTAACAAGCCGTAGTCGTATACGCTGAGGTAAATGTTCCTTCTTCATCGCCTTAGTTAAGAAAAGAGGTTTGATCAAATTACTCGTGCACATAGTTTTAGTTTTGAACTTCTTTTTTTCCAATTGCCTGAATGATCAGCCGAGAGAATCAAGAAAATAACATATTTTTAGAAAAAGGAAAGTCTTTTCTTAAGCCTTTGTTAACTGAAATAAATTGATCCTGCTTCTTTAATGGTACCTTAAGTCACATATTTGAATCACTTGCAGACGATTGGTTAAATACAGGCAAGTAATTATACCAATCAAAGTAAGATATGAAAGGTCTTTTTAAAGACAGTACAAAAACAGAAACAATATTACTTTGCGTATCAGCCATTGAAGCACACTTTATGCGACGTAAAGAGAAAATAATTGATTCAGTTTTGTTTAAATCCAGAAAAGTTTTACATTATAGCCTGAGAGGTCTCAATGAGTTGGTGAGATAAAAGATACTTGTAGAATAATGTTCAAAGCACTTGGAAGTTCATTGGCTCATCTCCAATACACGGCTTCTGCAAAGAGACGAGGAACAGATTCAAATTATGAAATATACGAAAAGACAAGGACGCTAAATTGGTCCCGGCCATCGAGCCGGATCTCGATGGATATTCCAGGTTTCTTCCTTTCCCTACAAACAATTCTTGAACTCAACTCTTTTAGTAACGCGCGTATAGGGATCTCTACAAGAGACAAATGGACAATTTTCTGCTCAGTCTAATTCTCAAAGTGGACAAAACGCTCAAAGTTAGACGCGTTCCTGAGTTCATTTTTTACTAAAAGTGCACCATCTTCGTCAAAGAGGATAGTCACTTGACGCAAGTGAGCGCGAAAAATACAAAGCAGGGTACCCGGCAGCAACGACTATGACCGCGCCCACTGCAGCTTATCAGTAGTGAAAGTGATCCTCGCAATTCAGATGGCTGTGACAAGGGGCTAACGCTCATAACGTTAGACTTTCAATGTCCCTACTGTAGTCAATTGACTTCTCTCAACTGAGCTAATGCCACCAAATTCTCTTGTTTTAAACACCCACTAGAGCAGCGTCATATTTTCCTTAATCAGAAGTTAAGTTTATTCAGCAGCCACTCTCACATTTCACGTTTTGTAATCGGATTCGCGTTGAAAAATAGGTTAAAGTAAGTATTTTTATCATAACCAATGAAGGAAGCAGCGACCTGGAACTGATATTATTATCTTGTGGCCATTGAGGAAGAACATGTCTCAATAAACATGCAAAATACGTGACTTAAAGTGTGCTAACTGACTGAATGACCAACAAGTACAGTGTACAGCATCATCTTTCTTTTGGTTCAAGGGAATGAACTTTATACAAAGTCGTGACACACTTGACATAAAGTTTAAAATGGATGGGTTTTCATATTCAACTGTGGGCTTTAGCAATATTCAACTGTGGGCTTTAGCAATGAAGACAACTGATGTCAGTCTCAGGGAATAGCGAAATTGATTAAAAAGAAGCTTTTAAAAGGTATTTTTCAGAGTTGATTGACTTATTAATGTCGTTGCAAATACACTCTTTTTTTATAAGAATGTTGTTTTTCCGGCCCAGGCTGAATATTCTTATTTCATTATTCATTATTCGATTTTAGGCTAAAAATATTCTTGTATTATTCTTTAATTATAGCTTATGACATTTCCGTTTTAGAATTTATTGGGGTATTAATTACAAGTGTTTGGTATCTAGATCTGTATCGCGTTACTCGTGCTTCATCGCATCGCTATAGCTAGTGCAGGTTTTTTCGTTTTGTTGGCTAGTTTCGCCGTTCAGAGAAAGGAATAATTTTATACGGTTAAGTGAAAAACATAAAATTGTATTGTATTTATAGATGTTTCAACACACAAAATTATATCTTTCCTTTTCAAAATCTCATCCTTGGCTTTATTCTTAAAATATGTTTAAAATTTCGCAAATTTCAGTCCTAATAGTCTTACAAAATATATTCTTATAAAAAAAAAGAGTGTACCCAACATTAGATTTCGTCAAGTTTATTGCTAACTGCGAACAAACGACCAACTTTTTTTTACAAGAGTGCTTTTTTGGAGTTCTTTTTTTTCCAAAATCGTGCTTGAAAATTGGGGGTGCGGCTTATACGGTCACGAGTCTTTACGGTAATTTCATTGTCCCTGATAGCAAGATCATTAATAAAGAAATTAAAAAGGTGGGCCCACTTACTTGGGGTACCCCTGGATGGCAGACTGTGCCACTTGAATCTGGTCCAGAAAAGATGTTCTTCGACTGCCGCTAACTTCGTTCCTGATCTTACGACGTGTTTCCTTCGCCTTGTCCACTGAGTCAGTGCGACAAGGCGTTATAGAGTTATATTTTATGTTAAATTCATTTCAAGGGATAAATACCCTCACTCTCATCTTTTGGCAGATGCAGAACTCGCACGAGTTTGTTTTAGCCAAGGGTTTTCTGTTATGGTAACGCAATATACACTGCCGTACCTGTGCGTCCATATGCTGGCAAAGGAGGAGCTGGAACTGGCATCTGGAAAGCATAAGCACCTGGATGATTTGGCTGCACTCTGATGCTTGACAGCTCGGCATTTCCGTATCCTGACTCAACATCTTTATCCATGCGTCGACACATGTAGGCGTAGTAAACTCTGATTGGCCTGAATAAAAATAAATTAATATAACGTTTTAAGTTAGGAAATTTGGTGATTTTTGCGGTAATCTATTATCTTTAACTCTCCATTCTTTTGCCTGATTAGCACAAGAAAACGAATGTGCGCGAAAGGCCCTCCATCAACGGGTGTGGCGTGATTCCTGAAAATCCTTTGCATCCTTTGCAATGGATGCAAAATGCATCCTTTGTCCAAGTTTTACGTGTTAAGAGATTTGATAACAATAAATGACTAGTGAGGGAAGCCTTTAAATTTCCAAAACTGTATCATTACTGATTCAATGTAGTAATTTGATTGCAGTAATATAAATAAAAACATAACCTCGGTTTAATTGATGAATTCCGTTGAGTCTCCTCCTTATGTCTTACCCAGAATACAATAAGACAATAAATATGAGACTGTTGCGTGCATCTGAGAAGAAAATAATAGCGCTTTGGGAATTCCAGAAATGCATACAAATTTCAACCTACCATGCATATATGAAAAAAGCCACTGCCAGGAAAATAAGAAATGTTGCTCCGATCGAGTAACCAATGAGACGCCAAGGAATCGAGTCCACGATGTCCTCGTTATCAGTGCTCAAGTTTCTTTTGGTTTTCTTTCTTGCAACAGTAACATCACGTCCATTACGATGAGCCAACGTTAGGCCACTCCAGCGGTGATCACTGACGGGATATGAGAACTGATCCTTTTCCATCGGAGATTTCTCGTGCGGATACTCTTGATCTTCTCCACGAAACTCGTTTCCTTTTTCATGATCATGGTTCCAGTCAGTATTAAGAGCACGTTTTTCATCTTCCTCTGACAGTACATCAAACTCGCCATGGTTCCATTCGACGCCCAGATCAGTTGCTTCCTCTTCCTCTGATTGTTCGTAAAACTCGTTTTCGCCATCAGGGTTTCCATTAGCGTTCTCTTCACTTTCTTCATCTTCCTCTGACAGTTCATCAAACTCGTTTTCCTCGCCATGGTTCCATTCGGCGTCCAGATCAGATTCTTCATCATCCTCTGATTGTTCATGAAACTCGTTTTCGCCATCAGGGTTTCCATTAGTGTTCTCTTCACTTTCTTCATCTTCCTCTGACAGTTCATCAAACTCGTTTTCCTCGCCATGGTTCCATTCGGCATCCAGATCAGTTTCTTCGTCATCCTCTGATTGTTCATTAAATTCGTTTTCGCCATCAGGGTTTCCATTAGTGTTGTCTTCACTTTCTTCATCTTCCTCTGACAGTTCATCAAACTCGTTTTCCTCGCCATGGTTCCATTCGGCATCCAGATCACTTTCTTCATCATCCTCTGATTGTTCATCAAACTCGTTTTCGCCATCAGAGTTTCCATTAGTGTTCTCTGCACTTTCTTCATCTTCCTCTGACAGTTCATCAAACTCGTTTTCCTCGCCATGGTTCCATTCGGCATCCAGATCAGTTTCTTCGTCATCCTCTGATTGTTCATTAAATTCGTTTTCGCCATCAGGGTTTCCATTAGTGTTGTCTTCACTTTCTTCATCTTCCTCTGACAGTTCATCAAACTCGTTTTCCTCGCCATGGTTCCATTCGGCATCCAGATCACTTTCTTCATCATCCTCTGATTGTTCATGAAACTCGTTTTCGCCATCAGAGTTTCCATTAGTGTTGTCTTCACTTTCTTCATCTTCCTCTGACAGTTCATCAAACTCGTTTTCCTCGCCATGGTTCCATTCGGCATCCAGATCACTTTCTTCATCATCCTCTGATTGTTCATCAAACTCGTTTTCGCCATCAGGGATCCCATAAGTGTTCTCTGCACTTTCTTCATCTTCCTCTGACAGTTCATCAACCTCGTTTTCCTCGCCATGGTACCATTCGGCGTCCAGATTAGTTTCTTCATCATCCTCTGATTGTTCATCAAACTCGTTTTCGCCATCAGGGATCCCATAAGTGTTCTCTGCACTTTCTTCATCTTCCTCTGACAGTTCATCAACCTCGTTTTCCTCGCCATGGTACCATTCGGCGTCCAGATAAGTTTCTTCATCATCCTCTGATTGTTCATGAAACTCGTCTTCGCCATCAGGGATCCCATGAGTGTTCTCTGCAGTTTCTTCATCTTCTTCTGACAGTTCATCAAACTCGTTTTCCTCGCCATGGTTCCATTCGTCATCCAGATCACTTTCTTCATCATCCTCTGATTGTTCATGAAACTCGTTTTCGCCATCAGGGATCCCATAAGTGTTCTCTGCACTTTCTTCATCTTCCTCTGACAGTTCATCAACCTCGTTGTTCTCGCCATGGTTCCATTCGGCCTCCCGATCAGTATGTTCATCATCGTCTGATTGTTCATGAAACTCGTGTTCGCCCTCAGTGTTCTCTTTAGAATTTCGTCCACTTACTTCATGGTCCTCTGCCAGTTCATTGAGAGACTTATCCCCACGGGGTAGGAACTCAGGTCGTGAAAAGTGATCTTCACTGCCATCGAAAGGCAGCAAATTTGGTAAATCCCCTCCTTTGACTTTTTTCAAAGGCAAGGACTGTCCTGAAAGTAGAACAGATTAATAATGGGATTATTTTCTCCTAGAAACTGTGGTCGTTGTTGTGCGTCGGTTGAAAGTGAAAAACGAAAATTGGGTTATAACAAACGCCTCATTTAATCCCCTAACGTTTAAAATACCATTGCAGTGCCATGTCAGCCGACATAGAGAAAGCTCGCTTGATGGTAGGGGTGGCAGTGCCCGACCGAGATGTCTTACGTTTCCTGTGGGTAGATGACCCCACAAGCGAAGCCCCCAAAATTGTTGTCAAGCGCTTTAATCGAATTGTGTTTGACGTCACGAGTTCACCCATTCTCCTAAATAACAAAACAAGGCAGCATGTTACAAGCTATGAATCAGTTCGTATATGAATTCCTGAATTCTCTCTACATGAGCGATTTCAATAGGGGGAAAGGAGAGTGAATCCGAAGCGTTCGGACTCTATTCAAAGGCAAAATCTCTCAATTTCACGTTTGCAGAAAGTGATGCAGTGGATTGGTCACAAGGCTGCTAAAGCAGCAGGAGAAGATCAAACATACGCGACAACTCATCTTAAAATGAAAGGCAAAGCATTTAAAGAGAGAAGGATTTTTGCTTTGAATTAGGACATCATGGGAGATACCATCATTCTACGTTTTGATTGGCTTCTTATCTTTGCTAAAGATTTGCCATTGACCAAACGATCAGTTGTTAGAGTAGTTGCTAAACTCAACGATCCTCTCGGTTTTATATCTCCACATAACAGGGCTTAGAATTAAGGAACTTTCAATATAGTCGCCCAATTCAGTAAGGAGGCATCGTTACTGTGATGGAACAAGAAAAGTCTACCTGAGGAACGAATAAGCTTGGAAAGGTTCAAGACGTTAATCCAGGGAACGATGGTCTTGTACGAGGAGCAACGGTGCGAATTAGGCGACCTTTGCAGAAGTTGTATCCTCTTGAAGTTACCACAACGTCAATTGCAGATGAAAGTTCATAAATTGAATTCATCCAGAGCAACGACCCA
>NC_090875.1:3809260-3819260 GCF_036669935.1 Montipora foliosa | reverse complement strand
TAAACATAGCTTTGAAAATTTTCAAACGTTTGTGCAAGTGATCCGCGGAGTAGAGCTTTCGAGCTAGCCGCTGAAAACTAGCAGAAGGCCATTTGGGGGCGATAAGCGTACCGCGCGCGCGAGACGTTCTTGTTTCACTTAAGGATCATTTGGCCGATCTACCTCCCGAGTCTGAGGCGTTTTCAGTTCTTATTACAGGAACGTAACCGCAAGATACGGATCGCGGATTCGTCCGAGGCCGGTTGGTTGACGGTTAAACACTACGAATCTAATCCCGTCTCGTTGAGCGAGGACGACGACAAGAGAATTCGCGTTGCGGAGAGGCAGGCTCTGAGAGATCAAGTTCGACAAAGAAAGAAGCGTAATGTAGAGAGATTTGCGGTCCGAAATCGTCAAGCTCAACCTTTCTTCTCCCCTTACTCAAGGCAGTTCAACGGGAGCCAGCGATCTTGGCAATTTTCACAGTCGTTCGCTTCCTCTTCGACAAACCAACACAGTTTCACCACTAACCGTGAATTCACCCGAGGGCCTTGTCGATACTGCGGTTCTTCAGGCCACTGGTAGAAGGAGTGTCCGGTCCGTCTCGCAAGGTTTCACGTCGGCTGCTCATCTAGCCAGCTGTTAGCTAGTTCCACAGGCGCCGTTAACCGTTCCTGAAAATTCGTTTATGGCGTCTTTACAGCAGGAGGCTTCTGGCGCTCTAGGCGTTCACTATTCAGCTTCGCATTCTGGCTCGAAGGCGGGTGATGTCAACGCCCGTGTGGAGGAGGAGTTTGCTGACTTACTCTCACAAGATAAGTACTGTTTCGACTCTGAATACGAACAGTGTTTGTCCTCTCGTGGTTTTGAGTATAAGCAGGGGTCAGCGCCCATAGTTTATAAGGATAGGCTCAGGAGCAAGGTTGTTTTTTTGGGTTAGCATCGGTTCCTCCCCTTGGGTTCTTTATATCATCCGTTTCGGGTATCGCATTCCTTTTATTTCATGGCCTCCTAGAGCGTTTTTCTGTAACAATAGGTCTGCCTTAGATCACGCCAGTTTTGTTGACAGTGCTATTTCTGATCTGCTTCTTGCGGGTTCTGTTCTTGCAGCTTTTACGCCTCCCACGGTTGTCAATCCTTTAACGGTATCCGTTAGCTGTGGGAAAGTGCCGGCTTATTCTCGACCTCGGTCACGTCAATAAGTTTATTCCCAAAGTTAAGTTTAAAATGGAGGATAGTAGGACTTTTCTTAATTACGTAAACTCGCCAGGTTATATGTTTAAATTCGATATGAAGTCTGGGTATCACCACGTAAGCATTCATGAGGAATCTCAAACATTTTTAGGCTTTCAGTGGCCCCTCGGTAGCTCTGTAGAGCCCAGGTTTTTTGTTTTCACCGTGCTCCCGTTCGGTCTCTCGTCAGCGCCTTACGTGTTCAAAAAGGTTTTTAGGCCGTTAGTTAAGCATTGGCGCTCCCGGGGCATACCCTTGGTCTTGTATTTAGACGACGGCGCCGGATGCCTCTATGATTTTTCGGTAGCTCAGAGTACTGCTTCGGCTGTTAGATCCGATTTGGCCAATGCGGGCGTGGTCGCCAATGAGGAGGTATCTATTTGGGTTGGGAATGGTTGGGCATTGTCTGGGATCTTTCGCGTGGCCGCATATTTATTCCTCACCGCCGCATTGTCAAGTTGCTTAGGGCACTCCTATCACTAAAATCTGGGTCTCGCTCCGTTACCCCACGCTAGGTTGCCTCTGTTACAGAGCAAATTATTTCCCTCACCCCGGGTTTTGGCAACATTGCACTCCTTATGTCTAGAATCCTCCAGTCATTTGTCAAACTTCACTTGAAGTTGAGTTGATCCCACGCTCACTCAACTCTTACGCGGATCCGGCCAGCCGCGTTGTTGATTATGATGATTGGGCTGTTTCCACTATTTTCTTCCAACATGTTAGCAGTATTTTTGGTCCTTTTGATGTCGATCGTTTCACATCTTCTCTTTCCGCTAAGTGCGAGCGTTTTTACTCTAAGTTCTGGTGTCCCGGTTGCGAAGGCGTGGACGCTTTTAGTGCCAGTTGGGGCAGAAAAATATCTTAGTCCAGATTTGAGGCTTTCACCTCGTTTATTTCGTAAGTCAGAGAAACTCCGAAGAACGATATTAACAAGCCGTAGTCGTATACTCTGAGGTAAATGTTCCTTCTTCATCGCCTTAGTTAAGAAAACAGGTTTAGTCAAATTACTCGTGCACATAGTTTTAGTTTTGAACTTCTTTTTTTCCAATTGCCTGAATGATCAGCCGAGAGAATCAAGAAAATAACATATTTTTAGAAAAAAGGAAAGTCTTTTCTTAAGCCTTTGTTAACTGAAATAAAACGATCCTGCTTCTTTAATGGTACCTTAAGTCACATATTTGAATCACTTGCAGACGATTGGTTAAATACAGGCAAGTAATTATACCAATCAAAGTAAGATATAAAATGTCTTTTTTAAGACAGTACAAAAACAAAAAGAATATTACTTTGCGTATCAGCCATTGAAGCACACTTTATGCGACGTAAAAAGAAAATAATTGATTCAGTTTTGTTTAAATCCAGAAAAGTTTTACATTATAGCCTGAGAGGTCTCAATGAGTCTGTGAGATAAAAGATACTTGTAGAATAATGTTCAAAGCACTTGGAAGTTCATTGGCTCATCTCCAATACACAGCTTCTGCAAAGAGACGAGGAACAGATTCAAATTATGAAATAAACCAAAAGAAAAGGACGCTAAATTGGTCCCGGCCATCGAGCCGGATCTCGATGGATATTCCAGGTTTCTTCCTTTCCCTACAAACAATTCTTGAACTCAACTCTTTTAGTAAGGCGCGTATAGGGATCTCTAAAGAGACAAATGGACAATTTTCTGCTCAGTCTAATTCTCAAAGTGGACAAAACGCTCAAAGTTAAACGCGTTCCTGAGTTCATTTTTTACTAAAAGTGCACCATCTTCGTCAAAGAGGATAGTCACTTGACGCAAGTGAGCGCGAAAAGTACAAAACAGGGTACCCAGCAGCAACGGCTATGACCGCGCCCACTGCAGCTTATCAGTAGTGAAAGTGATCCTCGCAATTCAGATAGCTGTGACAAGGGGATAACGCTCATAACGTTAGACTTTCAATGTCCCTACTGTAGTCAATTGACTTTTCTCAACTGAGCTAATGCCACCAAATTCTCTTGTTTTAAACACCCACTAGAGCAGCGTCATATTTTCCTTAATCAGAAGTTAAGTTTATTCAGCAGCCACTCTCACAACCGTTTTGTAATCGGATTCGCGTTGAAAAATAGGATAAAGTAAGTATTTTTATCATAAACAATGAAGGAAGCAGCGATCTGTAACTGATATTATTATCTTGTGGCCATTGAGGAAGAACATGTCTCAATAAACATGCAAAATACGTGACTTAAAGTGTGCTAACTGACTGAATGACCAACAAGTACAGTGTACAGCATCATCTTTCTTTTGGTTCAAGGGAATGAACTTTATACAAAGTCGTGACACACTTGACATAAAGTTTAAAATGGATGGGTTTTCATAGCTGATTTTTTTTCCTTCAGAAATTTGAATGGAAATATTCAACTGTGGGCTTTAGCAATGAAGACAACTGATGTCAGTCTCAGGGAATAGCGAAATTGATTAAAAAGAAGCTTTTAAAAGGTATTTTTCAGAGTTGATTGACTTATTAATGTCGTTGCAAATACACTCTTTTTTTATAAGAATGTTGTTTTTCCGGCCCAGGCTGAATATTCTTATTTCATTATTCATTATTCGATTTTAGGCTGAAAATATTCTTGTATTATTCTTTAATTATAGCTTATGACATTTCCGTTTTAGAATTTATTGGGGTATTAATTACAAGTGTTTGGTATCTAGATCGGTATCGCGTTACACGTGCTTCATCGCATCGCTATAGCTAGTGCAGATTTTTTCGTTTTGTTGGCTAGTTTCGCCGTTCAGAGAAAGGAATAATTTTATACGGTTAAGTGAAAAACATAAAATTGTATTGTATTTATAGATGTTTCAACACACAAAATTATATCTTTCCTTTCCAAAATCTCATCCTTGGCTTTATTCTTAAAATATGTTTAAAATTTCGCAAATTTCAGTCCTGATAGTCTTATAAAATATATTCTTATAAAAAAAAGAGTGTACCCAACATTAGATTTCGTCAAGTTTATTGCTAACTGCGAAAAAACGACCAACTTTTTTTACAAGAGTGCTTTTTTGGAGTTCTTATGTTTTTCCAAAATCGTGCTTGAAAGTTGGGGGTGCGGCTTATACACGAGTCTTTACGGTAATTTCATTGTCCCTGATAGCAAGATCATTAATAAAGAAATTAAAAAGGTGGGCCCACTTACTTGGGGTACCCCTGGATGGCAGACTGTGCCACTTGAATCTGGTCCAGAAAAGATGTTCTTCGACTGCCGCTAACTTCGTTCCTGATCTTACGACGTGTTTCCTTCGCCTTGTCCACTGAGTCAGTGCCAACAAAGTTTGGTGCAATCATTAAACAAGCATTGTTAACTTCATCCAAAAAGGACAAGCGTCGTTTATTCTGACCAAGGGTTTCCATGAGAAAACTGTTGTACTTGTGGATCTTGTGGCGACGTTCCGAAGCTTTCTGTTCATATTCTTTGTTTCTTGCCTGAGAGTCGATGATCTCTTTTGCAATCGACAAGCTGTCAATGAGCGAGTTTCTTCTTTGTGATGTCTGTTGTTTGATGATTTGCCTTCGCTCAGCATTGCGCCAATCCCGCTTCCGATCTTCAGCAAGGACGTCTTGTAGTGGTCGGCTGCCAATATAGTCCAATATGCTTTCTGTACCTAGAGCATTTAAGAGCGTTTCATATTTCAACAAATAATTGTATTGTGCTTGTTAAGATACCGACTTCATGCTAACTAAATGACTTTGACAGCAATAACTAGCCCCTCCTTTCAATGATCATTTGATGCACTAAGCGAGTTTTTTCCGGAGCAAACTGCGCTTGCGTATGTCACTTCTCTTATGCTTATGCAACATGGGTGAACTTAGTTATGCTTATACTTATGTTTATGCTTATGTCGCACTGTAAACCAGGCTTAATAACCCAGTTTCTAATGTGCTGAATGTAAGTTCTACCTTCCTCATGGACATCAAATGTACTACACACCCTCTTTCTTTCAATACAAAGTACCTTTTTTGTAGCCGGAAAAAAAATTAAAAAGCAATTTCATGAATCTGCTTAAAGCTAACTGAGAGAGAGTTATATTTTATGTTAAATTCATTTCAAGGGATAAATACCCTCACTCTCATCTTTTGGCAGATGCAGAACTCGCACGAGTTTGTTTTAGCCAAGGGTTTTTCTGTTATGGTAACGCAATATACACTGCCGTACCTGCACGTCCATATGCTGGCAAAGGAGGAGCTGGAATTGGCATCTGGAAAGCATAAGCACCTGGATGATTTGGCTGCACTCTGATGCTTGACAGCTCGGCATTTCCGTATCCTGACTCAACATCTTGATCCATGCGTCGACACATGTAGGCGTAGTAAACTCTGATTGGCCTGAATAAA
Organism: Montipora foliosa; assembly: GCF_036669935.1. Lineage (NCBI taxonomy): Eukaryota > Metazoa > Cnidaria > Anthozoa > Scleractinia > Acroporidae > Montipora > Montipora foliosa. The sequence goes on along the minus strand of NC_090875.1, from coordinate 3,813,690 downwards.
AATAAATTAATATAACGTTTTAAGTTAGGAAATTTGGTGATTTTTGCGGTAATCTATTATCTTTAATTCTCCATTCTTTTGCCTGATTAGCACAAGAAAACGAATGTGCGCGAAAGGCCCTCCATCAACGGGTGTGGCGTGATTCCTGAAAATCCTTTGCATCCTTTGCAATGGATGCAAAATGCATCCTTTGTCCAAGTTTTACGTGTTAAGAGATTTGATAACAATAAATGACTAGTGAGGGAAGCCTTTAAATTTCCAAAACTGTATCATTACTGATTCAATGTAGCAATTTGATTGCAGTAATATAAATAAAAACATAACCTCGGTTTAATTAATGAATTCCGTTGAGTCTCCTCCTTATGTCTTACCCAGAATACAATAAGACAATAAATATGAGACTGTTGCGTGCATCTGAGAAGAAAATAATAGCGCTTTGGGAATTCCAGAAATGCATACAAATTTCAACCTACCATGCATATATGAAAAAAGCCACTGCCAGGAAAATAAGAAATGTTGCTCCGATCGAGTAACCAATGAGACGCCAAGGAATCGAGTCCACGATGTCCTCGTTATCAGTGCTCAAGTTTCTTTTGGTTTTCTTTCTTGCAACAGTAACATCACGTCCATTACGATGAGCCAACGTTAGGCCACTCCAGCGGTGATCACTGACGGGATATGAGAACTGATCCTTTTCCATCGGAGATTTCTCGTGCGGATACTCTTGATCTTCTCCACGAAACTCGTTTCCTTTTTCATGATCATGGTTCCAGTCAGTATTAAGAGCACGTTTTTCATCTTCCTCTGACATTACATCAAACTCGCCATGGTTCCATTCGACGCCCAGATCAGTTGCTTCCTCTTCCTCTGATTGTTCGTGAAACTCGTTTTCGCCATCAGGGTTTCCATTAGCGTTCTCTTCACTTTCTTCATCTTCCTCTGACAGTTCATCAAACTCGTTTTCCTTGCCATGGCCCCATTCGGCGTCCAGGTCAGTTTCTTCATCATCCTCTGATTGTTCATTAAACTCGTTTTCGCCATCAGGGATCCCATAAGTGTTCTCTGCACTTTCTTCATCTTCCTCTGACAGTTCATCAAACTCGTTTTCCTCGCCATGGTTCCATTCGGCATCCAGATCACTTTCTTCATCATCCTCTGATTGTTCATCAAACTCGTTTTCGCCATCAGAGTTTCCATTAGTGTTGTCTTCACTTTCTTCATCTTCCTCTGACAGTTCATCAACCTCGTTTTCCTCGCCATGGTTCCATTCGGCGTCCAGATCAGATTCTTCATCATCCTCTGATTGTTCATGAAACTCGTTTTCGCCATCAGGGTTTCCATTAGTGTTCTCTGCACTTTCTTCATCTTCCTCTGACAGTTCATCAAACTCGTTTTCCTCGCCATGGTTCCATTCGGCGTCCAGATCAGATTCTTCATCATCCTCTGATTGTTCATGAAACTCGTTTTCGCCATCAGGGTTTCCATTAGTGTTCTCTGCACTTTCTTCATCTTCCTCTGACAGTTCATCAAACTCGTTTTCCTCGCCATGGTTCCATTCGGCGTCCAGATTAGTTTCTTCATCATCCTCCGATTGTTCATGAAACTCGTTTTCGCCATCAGGGTTTCCATTAGTGTTCTCTGCACTTTCTTCATCTTCCTCTGACAGTTCATCAAACTCGTTTTCCTCGCCATGGTACCATTCGGCGTCCAGATTAGTTTCTTCATCATCCTCCGATTGTTCATCAAACTCGTTTTCGCCATCAGGGATCCCATGAATAATCTCTGCACTTTCTTCATCTTCTTCTAACAGTTCATCAAACTCGTTTTCCTCGCCATGGTTCCATTCGGCGTCCAGATTAGTTTCTTCATCATCCTCCGATTGTTCATGAAACTCGTTTTCGCCATCAGGGTTTCCATTAGTGTTCTCTGCACTTTCTTCATCTTCCTCTGACAGTTCATCAAACTCGTTTTCCTCGCCATGGTACCATTCGGCGTCCAGATTAGTTTCTTCATCATCCTCCGATTGTTCATCAAACTCGTTTTCGCCATCAGGGATCCCATGAATAATCTCTGCACTTTCTTCATCTTCCTCTAACAGTTCATCAAACTCGTTTTCCTCGCCATGGTTCCATTCGGCGTCCAGATTAGTTTCTTCATCATCCTCCGATTGTTCATGAAACTCGTTTTCGCCATCAGGGTTTCCATTAGTGTTCTCTGCACTTTCTTCATCTTCCTCTGACAGTTCATCAAACTCGTTTTCCTCGCCATGGTACCATTCGGCGTCCAGATTAGTTTCTTCATCATCCTCCGATTGTTCATCAAACTCGTTTTCGCCATCAGGGATCCCATGAGTGTTCTCTGCAGTTTCTTCATCTTCTTCTGACAATTCATCAAACTCGTTTTCCTTGCCATGCTTCCATTCGCCATCCAGATCACTTTCTTCATCATCCTCTGATTGTTCATCAAACTCGTTTTCGCCATCAGGGATCCCATAAGTGTTCTCTGCACTTTCTTCATCTTCCTCTGACAGTTCATCAACCTCGTTTTCCTCGCCATGGTTCCATTCGGTATCCAGATCACGTTCTTCGTCATCCTCTGATTGTTCATCAAACTCGTTTTCGCCATCAGAGTTTCCATAAGTGTTCTCTGCACTTTCTTCATCTTCCTCTGACAGTTCATCAACCTCGTTTTCCTCGCCATGGTACCATTCGGCGTCCAGATAAGTTTCTTCATCATCCTCTGATTGTTCATGAAACTCGTCTTCGCCATCAGGGATCCCATGAGTGTTCTCTGCAGTTTCTTCATCTTCTTCTGACAGTTCATCAAACTCGTTTTCCTCGCCATGGTTCCATTCGCCATCCAGATCACTTTCTTCATCATCCTCTGATTGTTCATGAAACTCGTTTTCGCCATCAGGGATCCCATAAGTGTTCTCTGCACTTTCTTCATCTTCCTCTGACAGTTCATCAACCTCGTTGTTCTCGCCATGGTTCCATTCGGCCTCCCGATCAGTATGTTCATCATCGTCTGATTGTTCATGAAACTCGTGTTCGCCCTCAGTGTTCTCTTTAGAATTTCGTCCACTTACTTCATGGTCCTCTGCCAGTTCATTGAGAGACTTATCCCCACGGGGTAGGAACTCAGGTCGTGAAAAGTGATCTTCACTGCCATCGAAAGGCAGCAAATTTGGTAAATCCCCTCCTTTGACTTTTTTCAAAGGCAAGGACTGTCCTGAAAGTAGAACAGATTAATAATGGGATTATTTTCTCCTAGAAACTGTGGTCGTTGTTGTGCGTCGGTTGAAAGTGAAAAACGAAAATTGGGTTATAACAAACGCCTCATTTAATCCCCTAACGTTTAAAATACCATTGCAGTGCCATGTCAGCCGACATAGAGAAAGCTCGCTTGATGGTAGGGGTGGCAGTGCCCGACCGAGATGTCTTACGTTTCCTGTGGGTAGATGACCCCACAAGCGAAGCCCCCAAAATTGTTGTCAAGCGCTTTAATCGAATTGTGTTTGACGTCACGAGTTCACCTATTCTCCTAAATAACAAAACACGGCAGCATGTTACAAGCTATGAATCAGTTCGTATATGAATTCCTGAATTCTCTCTACATGAGCGATTTCAATAGGGGGAAAGGAGAGTGAATCCGAAGCGTTCGGACTCTATTCAACGGCAAAATCTCTCAATTTCACGTTTGCAGAAAGTGATGCAGTGGATTGGTCACGAGGCTGCTAAAGCAGCAGGAGAAGGTCAAACATACGCGACAACTCATCTTAAAATGAAAGGCAAAGCATTTAAAGAGAGAAGGATTTTTGCTTTGAATTAGGACATCATAGGAGATACCATCATTCTACGTTTTGATTGGCTTCTTATCTTTGCTAAAGATTTGCCATTGACCAAACGATCAGTTGTTAGAGTAGTTGCTAAACTCAACGATCCTCTCGGTTTTATATCTCCACATAACAGGGCTTAGAATTAAGGAACTTTCAATATAGTCGCCCAATTCAGTAAGGAGGCATCGTTACTGTGATGGAACAAGAAAAGTCTACCTGAGGAACGAATAAGCTTGGAAAGGTTCAAGACGTTAATCCAGGGAACGATGGTCTTGTACGAGGAGCAACGGTGCGAATTAGGCGACCTTTGCAGAAGTTGTATCCTCTTGAAGTTACCACAACGTCAATTGCAGATGAAAGTTCATAAATTGAATTCATCCAGAGCAACGACCCAAAAGGAAAGCAGTTTTTGTTGGTGAAATAAAGACCCGTCAAGTCGATCAATGCTTTGCCCAAATTTGTGATTATGATGAACCTTTGATTTAGGGGGAAGATGTTTGAATTCATTCAGGCTACCCCCTTGAGGAGAACTTTGCGCGCGCGTGATCATGTGACACGTCGGGTGCGACGTTTCAAATTATTATGGCGCGTG
>NC_090875.1:3791760-3799260 GCF_036669935.1 Montipora foliosa | reverse complement strand
TACTTGTTCGTAAATTGTGAAGTCCAGTGGCCTTTGGTTTGTCTGTTATCTTGCGACATCTACGTTAGAGAAGGTGTATCTAGGTGTTCCTGTCAACAGAGAATCAGTCGTTGTTGACAATTCACTTTGAGTGGAAGGAGGTGAGTTCCTTGCCCGTGTGTTACTACTTTAATTTCTAAGAGTGGAAAAGCAAAAAATATCGCAATATCTTAACTACTTCGGTTAAGGGATGGGTGGGGGGGTACTTTGAAAGAGCGTCCCCCGGGCATACTATACCCAGACCCCGACCTGTGTGTGGTTGGTGTTACAGTACAACCGGTTTTCGTACTCAAAGTAATCAAGCCATCAGTTGTAAATTGGAAATGTGTTGTTTATTATTTTAAATGTGATCACTGCGATGCAAATTATGTTGGATATATAGCCCGACACCTTCACCAACCCATTGCTGACCACAAAAATTCGGCAATTGGTCGACATTTTTTTTGCGAACTCACGGTTGTAAAGGTCTTTTGAAAGAATACCAATTTAAGGTCTTAAGAAAGTGCCAGAACAAATTTGATTGCTTAGTCTACGAAATGCTCCTCATAAAGAGTCTCAAGCTTAATTTGAATATCCAGACGGACTCCATACGTGCCAAACTTTTTGTTTAATTTTCATTGTTCTTATCTTTCACTAAACAGTCTTCTTATATGCTATTGTTCTGTGAGTAGATTGCAATTTTTAAATTACTTTGACTTGATAATGACGTTTAGCTAACGTCGAAACGTCGTTTCTTAACAAAGTTTTTAACAAAGTTTTTAGTATTTTTAATGTGTTTAGGTATGTTTTATGGCAGGTTTTCATAGTAAAATGTAAAAAATGATATTCTTAATCGTTTTTTTTTTCTTCGTTTTTTTGTTTCTTGAATTTTGTTGCTTTTTTCTTTCACACATGCTACAATCAAGCTCATCTTTTTTGGTTTCTCCCAAAATTACTGAGGTGCGCTGCAAAGCAAGGGGAATGGGGGTTTGATAATTGTATTGACTCTCACTGTTTATTGCCTTAGTTTTTAGTCGATATTGCCATTCTTGACATATGTTGTCCACTTCTTCAAGTCAACGAAACAAACAAGAAAGTTACCCCACATTCTGCGCCTAACGGCGCTGAAAGAGTTCTATGGCCGAATTAAGTAGTTTGACAAAAAATACAGGTGGCATCATTATTCTATTTAGGGGAAAAGCACACGAAAGAGTGACCAAATTTACACATAAGCTTTTTAATCACTTTCTGAAAGACTGAGTCCTTCCCAGGTTGTTTCCATTGCAGACAAAGTTAAATGAAGTCAAGCTCCACGCCCATCTAAAACTGAAAGCCCAGAACTCAGTTGCAGAAATATAAATGGTTCAGGTCTAGTTTAGAGCCAATAGTTGTTGGACAAGGTGAATTGAAGAAGTTTAGTGATGTCATCGATGTCCAAATTTGTCCTTGAAGGAAGGGTGGCATCTTGTTCAAGTTTCTTTTCTATGTACACACAAGCTTTATCTACAGGGATTGCGGTGAAGAGTGACACAACATCAAAAGAGACCAAAATTTCATTATCATCAATCTTTCATTATCATCAATCTCGATATAGATTGTAACTTTCCTTTTGATGAGGCATAAAAATAATATACTCGATATCGGATAATTCTTTGGAAAACTGCAAGGAGTTGGCAACAGAGTATCCGTTGCGATTCTGAAGCGGAGAAAGGATATCCGTTAGAAATTTGGATGTGTTGTATAGTGCTGAGCCAATACAGGTGACGATGGGCCTCAGGGGGTTCCCTTCTTTATGGTGCTTAACAGAACTGCGAATCGCTGGTGGTGTGCCGTCAGTTGAGTGAAGTTTGCGGTATGTTGCTTCATCTATTTTTTGCTGTCTCTTTAAAGAGAAGAGCATAGCGTTCAATTCACGTTCGATTCGGCGGAAAGGAGATGTGGAAATTACTTCATAGGTGGATCTGTCGTTGAGTAAGGTTTCCATCTTGTTATCATAGTCAGATCTATCCATGACAACAAAACAATTCCCCTTGTCGGCCTTCATTACGACATCAAGTCTCCTATCCACCCAATTCTTCTTAAGGAAAAAAACGGGAACTTAATTACGTCCAGGCAGCTCTGGAGTCCAACGGTTATCCATCTAGCTTTATCAAAAGCATACACGCTAGAAAGACTCGAGCTTCTACAACAAATGCATCCCCGGAGGAACTCGTTGGAATGTTTTTCAAGATGGTTGAACCAAACGAGTCACGCAAGTCTTTCGCTTCTCTCCCTTACATCAAAGGAGTAACTGACTGAACCTTTGACACGCATCCTCAAAAAACACGATGTCACGGTTGTGAACAAACCATTCACCACTCGACAACAATAGTTTCCAGTACCGAAATTCCGACCTTCGATGGAATCGCAGACCAACGTCGTATATAAAATTCCCTGTACAAATTGTTCGTGGTGTTATATTGGGGAAACCGGCAGAGCTTTTAATACGCGAAAAAAAGAACATTTAAGAAACACCAAAACTGCGGCCAAAGGCTCTAGAATTGCTAATCACGCTTGGTCCAACAACCACGCCATTGATTTCGAAAATGCGTCAGTTATTGACAAAGGCACTTTTAGAACGAGAAAAACATTAGAAGCGTGGCATACCACAGTGACACCTAACGCAGATAACAATTCGTGCCCTTTACCTGGACAATACAACATTCTTTTTAACAATAATATTCATAATTTTCTACATTCTCATCATTTTGCAATGTACGTTTTTATTTAAATTTTCTCATCGATTCCTTATCATTCATTTTACCCGTCGAAGACTGCAGTTCGGGCAGTCAAAAGCTCGTAGTTTTTAATCATTTTAGCCAGAGATCGTTTTTTGAATTTTCACTATGTTTCATCCTGGCTGCGGCAAGGCTGCGGCCCTTCAATATTTTCAAGAAACGCGATTGTCGTCGGCCGCGCATGCTCGACAGAGAACGGTTCGCTCTCCAAAAAACACAGAGGAAGGAAGCTGTCCACGGTGGCAATAAGATCGAGAAAACTTTCATTCAAATATTCCTAAGTCTTTTATCGGGTTTCTCATGGCATACAAATCCTTATATTTTTATCTCCCGCACACTGAACTTGGGCGGTCTGCGGTATAGTGTGCTATATGTGGGCTAGCATGAAGTATAACTTATCCTCCGAGTTCCTCCATTCTTCCTTCGTGTAAGCTTCAGTAAGAGTTTCATACTGATTATACTAATCATGTGACGGGCAATGGCGATTTTCAGGAAGTGGACTCTTCATCATCTCGTTGTGTTTTTACTCACATTTTTAAGGTACTGAAAACAAGTAAAGTTTATAAATACGGGCTATACTCTAGAATACCCCGCCACTAATTTGCATATGTATAGCTTACCTTCGTTCTTCAAGCGAAGCCGCTTTTGAGAAAACAATAGTAAACTAGAAATTAGTTCAGTGCTTTAGTTAGACCGTGCACGTTTAATTTATTGCTCTGGAGCGATTGCAGAATACCCGGCCACCATTGTGTTCTTGTAGCTGCATCCTGTGAAGGACGAGGCATATCAACCATAGAGTGGCGGCCATATACATGTATATGTTGATGTTTCCAAACTATGAAACGGCAGCCATGGTGGTGTTCCTACATGTAACTAATCCTCTGGTAATTGAGCTCTATTATCATGCAAACGTTTTCTTTTGTTTCGATGGAAAAATATGGTTTCTGATCACGTGAGTGAAAACAGGTGTCTCAAAATGAAGACCCTAAAAACTTGAAAAAAGGACCCCAAAATCCTCAATTCGGCTAACCCTAGGCCTAAACTTGGTTTTTAGACCTAGAGTGTCACAGGGCCAGTATAGATCGTTTTCACTGTCACGCAATAAAAAAATAAATCGAAAACCATCCAGTGGAAAAAGTCAAGAATTTGTGATGTTGTAGAAGATAAATGAAGAAGACACTTCGCCAAGTTTTAGGCCCGTGCGTTTCCCCAAACTTCAGATATTCGTCGAAATGTTTCGCAGAAATTTACAGAGCCCAGTATGAAAACGCCATGTTGCTGCACATCTGTGGTGCACCAATATGGCGGCCAGAAAATAGTGTCAACATCTGTTACTTACTTTGGCTATCTAGGCGAGTGATCATCTGTACTGAACAGACAGCTATTTACTTAAGCACTTTTCCTAATGCTTTAAATTCTAAAAAGGCTCAAAACTATGAGATAAATATATATTTCTCAATAAACTTGATCGTCGCCTCGTGTCACGCACGGCTATAACTCAGAAATTCAAAATGCTCTGGTTTGCAAACGAAGCACGCTATTGAGCTTTAAAATTGCAAATGGATACAAATTTACCGCCTCTTATGCCTGATGAGGATAAAAACTTTCGTGGCTCTTTAGGTTTTGGATTTTAGAAATGATGACGTCAAGTGAAAACGATCTATATACATCCCATGGGAAATCCACACACGGAGCGTGGTCACTCAATTAAATATGGCGGATCACCCAGCTTTCACTTTGAAACAAGTTTGCTTGAGGTAACTCAAAAAACCAACCAATATGGTGGGAGAGGTCAAAACGCGGAGGCCTACTCCATGGAGTACCCTATGGAGTACCCAAATGGAGTACCCCTAAAAATCATTTATTGGTCAAATTGAATACTTCATCAACATGACGAGGTGTATAGATGTTCATACCTTTTGTTACAGTTCGATGCAGTTCACGAATTGGCCACCATCTTGAAGTTTCGTAGGTATTTCGTGTACCCCTTAATATAGTGTATTTTTGGCAAAATAATATTCATAAAAAGCGAGTACCCATGTATACCCATTTAGACCTGTGTATGCCTGTATAAACCTCTATGGGATGGAATGGAAAGCTTTATTGGTACACGGTAATTTCATCAGATTACAAATGGGTATATATGGGTATACAGGGGTACACATGAGTATACAAATTATGGGTAAACAGGGGCATCACTTACATGGGCATGTGTGGGTATACACTGTATACTACAGAGCATACATGGACATATTGTGGGCATACAAGGGTCTATTTGGGTATACAGGGCTAAGGGTTTGTATGAATTCACAAAAAAATAAATACACTACCTACGAAATTCATATGCAAATTAAGTGGCTGGGTATTCTGCAATAACATTCCATTTTGTTAATAGTCAATTTCAGAAAAGCAGCTTTATTATTGTAAGCAGCGACGGTAATTACAGCACAGCAGTGAGCAAGTATGCATTGACAGTCAATCCTTCTGTGAATGGTGAATCAAAATTGTAAAAGAACTTTGAAAACTTCTTTTCCTCCACAGTTACGCCTGCTTTCATGCCACAAGAAAAGCTTTCAGCAATGTGAAAAATGTCATGCAGAAAGAATGGACCAAAAATCCAGTTTCCTTGGATCCACCTCAGGTAGTTTTCACAGAATGTAAACTCCCACCAATCAGCGATTTGTTTGCTGTTTGGTTAACAAAGGACGCTGATAAAATAATCCCAAAAGCCTTGCTCACAGACAGTAAAACGTCAACCTGGATGAGAGCTAGAAATTATCGTGGAGCCAAAACTTTTACTTTCCTTATTTTAATTCCTTTAACATAAGGAATAACCAGCAATGGTACCTACATGTATGATACTTTGTCATGTAAATTAATTTTAAATTTATTCATTTATTTATTTATTTATTCATTTATTTATTTATTTTGCAGACCTGGGAAAGTAAGCATTTCTTCAAAGATGAAGTAAGTTGCAAATCTTCATTTAAATTCTGTACTACACAATGGGTCCTTAATAATTCAAAAGTATGGAGTATCTTCACTTCCCCTAAAGTGACTATATAATGCTAGAGTGTAAATGTATTATTGTAACAGTGGAACTTCTATTATCAGGACCTCGATTATCTGGATATTTCGATTATCTGGACTTCCTTCTCTGGTCCCAGTTTTTCATGCATATTAATTAGTCACATTTTATGATATGCAGCAAAACATTTTTTCTTCAAATTACGAGATGAAAGACCAGGTCTAAGTGAATTTTTTTAGCTTCAAGACAGAAATCTGTATGTGTTTCGTGCTCATACGCACCATACACTGTAACTAATACAGTGCATATTTCACTGAGCTCTGATTGGCTCAGATTTGGTCCATTGCGAAGTGAAATTCCATGCTTCAATAGCTCAATCAGCATGGTTTGAAGAACACGAGGTAGAAATTCATTACGTCCACAAAACGTAAACAATACATTCTTTCCATAAAAGATAAACAGTCAATTATTTTGCAATTAGAAAAAGGAGGAAAAAAAACAATAATTTGCCAACTGAGTATGGTGTCAGCAAGCAGCAGATCTCGCGTATCCACAAAAAACAAGGAAAAACTGGTCACAAGTTGGAGAGCAATAAAGGACTACAACAAAAATAATTGAAAGTGGAACACAATGAACAGCTTGATAAAGCCCTCTACACACCAAAGCTGTTGAATGTTTTAAGAAGTGTTTGACATGGATAGAAAGGCGAGACAACGTTGACACTATTACACTTATGCAGCTTCGAAGAATGATCAACATGACCCACACACCTTAGGACCTTGAAACAAACTGATTTGCCTCAGCATTTTAGACCAATGTAAAAATGTTTTTGGATTACTTTAATTGTAAAGACTTGTAGCAGATAATTTTTGGGCAACTCTTAATAGTTTTTCCAACAACAATTTGTATTTGTTTTTTATTCCTGTGTGATTAAATGTTGGTGTTCCTTAACTTGTTTGATCAGTTTTTTTTTTTAATCATTAATTAATATTCATATTTTTTATTATCCGGACTATGAAGCCCAGTCCCTATAAGTCCAGATAATCGAGGTTCAACTGTATCCTTAAAATGTGCAGGTGTATATCCTGCTGTTTCCTTAATTTCTTAATGCACCAACTGTCTTTAAGTCATCCACACTCTATAGGGCGTTTTCACATGACGTCACAGCGGCCATGTTGGTGTTCCAGAACAAAGAAATGGCGGCCATGATGGTGTACCAAACTAATCCTCTGGGAATTGAACTCTATTTTTATGCAAATACTTTCTTTTGTTTCAGTACTCTATAGACACTGTAACAAGACACTCAGAAAGCTACCCAGATGTCTTAATAGATTATTTCTGTTACTCACATATATTGTTGCTATTCCCAATATCCTGTAGTATTATGGAGTATGTTGCTGTTCCCATTGTAGATCATTTTAAATCATGCAATTCCCTCTAATTTTATATAGCACCATGCAGAGCTGTTCCTTGGTGCAATGGACACAACTTTTCTCTTGGCATATGCAGTGGTAAGACTATGTACACTAATGGCTGGTATTTTATTTGTTTCAACTATTGTCAAGTCTACAATGCATAAGCTTAGTTACTAGTATAGTAGATCACTATAAAATCACTATGACCAATCACTTTATCATCAAGTTTTTGGCCTCCATGATGATGTAAACGTTATTAAGA
>NC_090875.1:3766760-3786760 GCF_036669935.1 Montipora foliosa | reverse complement strand
TCGACAATTGGAAGTTATTTTACATTTCTTGTTTATTTCTGTTATATTTTTCTATTATTTACATTTTTATTTATTAAGTACTTTTATTGCTTGTATATTTCATGTAGTTTTTTTACTTGCCTATATTTTTTTGTCATGTCGACTTAATGTGTAAATGTTGTTGGTTAATAAACATAAATGCAAATTCAGAGGTTGGGCTGGCAAATTCAGTTTCAAATTATTTGGATGTTCTTCCTTAAGAGTCAAATTTACAATGGCGATAATGTTTGTCTTAATTGCACTAAATAATGTAGCACTTGTGATAATGGTATAATGGTAATGGTAATTAATTTATATAGCGCATTTTCTATTGGCAAATTCAAGAGTCGAACTCACGACCTCCCCCATGGCAGCCCGATGCTCAACCAACTGAGCCACCGGTGCGTGGTGATAATAGGTTGCTCACACAAATTGTGCTAATAAATTTTTTCTTGAAAAATATTTAGAAATGGTGCTGCAGCAGTGTTTTGCATTATTGAACTTTTTTTTGGAAACAATGAAAGTACAAATAAATGTCAAAAGTAGCTGGAGCGTCTGTCTAGCATTATTAAAATGATGTTAATACAGACTGAGTATGTGCACAAATGCTGTTCATAAAGAATTTGTTGTGTAAATAAAGTTTATTTTTAAATTGGTGATAATAAGAGTACTGTCTATTAACATACCTCATTGATACCACTATTGATGCAAAATAATGAATGGAAACGATTGAATGGATGGTGTTAACGAACAGCAAAAGGTGTAATGGAGCCATTGCGCTTGGCTATACCCTTGAGACAAAATCATGCATTTCACCTGGTTTGTGTTAAATTTTTCAATTAAACCTATTTGAAAGTAATGGAATTGGATGAAAACTAACCTCCCCAAGAGAGTAGTTTTTATCAGTCATTGATACAACTTTAAAAATGACATTTGATTTTTGATTTAATTTGAGGCAATTTGAGCTTAGTTCTATGTACAGTGTTCCCCATTAGTGCCCCAGAGTTCTAGAAGATGTGACAGGTATGCCTCATCCAGATATTATGTTTTGAATCCACAACTTTTTCTCTGTGGATTTATAAAATTTTCATGTCCACACGTAACATACTAATATCGATTTTGCCCGTTCACACGTATCCCAATTTGTTCCAGTATCCAGGACTCCTCTGTGACTGTTGACAATAGTCACAGAGCATGGGCCATGGATCAGGTGGGCGAGTTGGCAGCAAGAGAAGCAATAGCATTTTGTTCAGTGGCTGTGTTGAATATTTTGGATCTGGTTGAGCACTGGGCTGTTACATAGGAGGTCGTGAGGTCAACTCCAGCCGGACCAACACTCAGGGTCTCTAAAAAACTGAGGAGAAAGTGCTGCCTTTGTAATTACATCTGCAAATGGATAGACTCTCTAGTCTTCTCGGATAAGGACGATAAGCCGGAGGTCCCGTTTCACAACCCTTCAATGTTCATAATCCTGTGGGATGTAAAAGAACCCGCACACATCATAAAGAGTAGGGCATGTAGTTCCCGGTGTTGTGGTCTGTCTTCTGTGGTGTATCATGGTTGGGAGGGTAAATGCTCGGAGATTTTTTGAAGCAATCGTCTGAACGGAGGTTGTGACAATTTTCAGAACTTCTCATGTGTTTAAAGATATGAAAATGTTTGTCAGAAGAGTCAGGCTGTAGTGCCTGTTAACTGATTAGAGTGTAATGTGAAGTGCCTGTTGTGTTGGTGAAACCAACAGACACTTCACCACTGGCATCCAGGAACATCTGTCCTCTGACAATTTTTATTTTTATTTTTTTACAATGTATTTGATTCATTTGTAAATATACTAGTATATCACTCAATTTCAAGTAGCCAGTTGTTAATTGCCAATACGTAGAGAGATTTACAACGGTATTAAAAGACAAATAAAGTTTCCTCCGGCATTATTATTGTGAAATTGGCCTTTTGTAACTGAAAGGCTGCATTTGAAAGACTGCAGGTGAAATTTTGCGAAATGAAACGACCTTTGATTGCTTTTATCCAGAGCTTTTTTAAAGGTCAGTATGGTTGTTTAGAACCACAATTGTGATCTTCTTGAACAGGTTCAACTTAACAAGAGTGTTGGCATTTGGAATGTGTTCATCGGCAGTAATGGTGAGTGCATGAATCATAGTATTTTCCTTTGCAATGAGGCTATTTTTTTTGGTACACATAACTGCACAGCTTAAGAAGTGGATAGCAATAGATAGGATTACAAGAGATTTGAACAATAAGCTTATAGTTACAATAATGATTACAAGTAATTTGTTTCCGAAATCAGGTGTTGATACAGAGATCACAGGCATTTTTGTACAGTGCATGAAGCAATGCATCATTTAATTCAGACTTGAATTAAAATATTAATGATAAAAATACCTCTTACTAACCAAGTTCGACGTCCATACTGTAAGTTACGCACCAAGTTTTTTACCTGTTGATTTATGGCCCAAGCGTGAGTGCGCGGGCCATAAATTAACAGGGAAAAAACAAGGATCTGTAACTTACAGTAGGGACGGAGAAAATGAGGTTAATCCAGCGTGTGGGCAAGGAAACTAGTGGAAGTCAAGTGGAAGGTTCAACTGCCACAAAGATTGCTAGCTGTGTCAGAATCCGAAAAGCTAAATCTTCTTGGCTGTTTGAAATAGTTGCTTGCAAGATTCAAACAGAAGCGGCATGAAAAACCTGCCAGATAACACAATGTTTTACCACAATTCCTTGCAATCTCACAATCTGATTACCGGTAGCGGAGGGGTTGGCGCAGTGGTAAGATCTCTGCCTTCCAACCCTAAGGTCCCGGGTTCCATTCCCGGTTCTGCCGAGACTGGAAGATTGGCGACCTTCTCTCCAGCTAAAGTTCACTCAGCTTTCCATCTTTCCGAGGTCAGTAAAATGAGTACCAGCATGAATGGACTGCTTAGAAGCAGCTGCAGTTTGCGCCTGTATATGCTTCCAGTCCGCTGGGGGTAAATTGATCATTGTAAAGCGCCTTTGAGACATATGTGATAAGGGCGCTATATAAATGCACCACTTTACTTTTTTTACTTTTTAATTTGCTGTTGTCGATAAGAGTATAGACAATGCTGTACACGTCATGCTCTTGTCAATTTGTCATGCACTGTAATAGCCAATCAGGAATGCCCATTTTGGGAAATAAACCTGTCCAATCATTGCGAGAAAGTAATAGACAATGCTTGCTCTTTCTTTGTGTCATGATTTTGGTCATGCTCTGAAATAAAAAGTTTCTTTGGCTTTGAATATTGTAATAAAAAACAAATCGAAAGTGGTTCAGGGTTGTCTGTACTCTTATTGGCCGCGACAACGATATTCGTCTTCACAGGGGTCAAAATTAGTTGTGGACTCACTCAGCTGCAGCTCGTGAGTTCACAACATTTTGTCCACTGTGATGACGAATGTCGTTGTCGATAAGAATACAGACAACGCTGAACCGCTTTGATTTGTTAATTTTATCGAAATTTTAAATTTAGTGGACTGTACAGTGGGCCTTACTTTAGAATATGGCTCGCTTATTGAGCCATCACAGCACGCATACTATCTGATAGAGATTATCATTATTGATGAAATGGTATATGAAATGAATCATATATGAACTGCGGATATGAAATCAAGTGAAGCTATGATCTTCGCAGTTATGAACGCAATTTTTACAATAAATTGCGTAGAGAAGCATGAACAATTCAGGACTTCAACGGGGTTTGAACCCGTGACCTCGCAATTGCGGTGCGACGCTCTAACCAACTGAGCTATGAAGCCACTGACGTTGGGACCTGGTCATTTGCGGGTTCTAATGGTCCTGTGAGGAATGAATCAATGATGAAATGGTATATGAAATGAATCACGGGTTCAAACCCCGTTGAAGTCCTGAAAAAACAGGCTTCTCTACGCAATTGTAAAAATTGGGTTCATAACTGCAAAGATCATAGCTTCACTTGATTATTATTATTATTATTATTATCATTATTATTATTATTATTGCTGTTGTTGTTATTATTATTATTATTATTGTTATTATTATTAGAGTGGTTTTCAATTGAGCGTCGAAAGTAATTAGATACCGGTAATTACTATGGTTTTGCATTACTTCACTCAGTTATTGGTTCAAAGTTCTCGCACCACTTTTTCAACCAATCAGAAGTGAAACCAAAACCAATCGTAGCTCGCACGTGCACATTTTCCCGCGCTTTGTGTCGGCTACGTGTAATTACTGCGAGTTTTGATTGGTTTACTGGATTGTCTCTGTTCTTTTTGATTAGCCAAAGTGATTACTTTGGTTTTGGTTTTACAACACTCGTTTGAAAACGAGTGTTATTATTATTATTATTATTATTGTAAATAACACTTTTATTGTTGTTTTCTGTTTCACTTTTATTGTTGTTGTCTGTTTCATTCCTTTCTCCAGGTATTTATGTTTGGAACAGTAAGCAAGTGGATAGGAGTTTATAACATTTGGTATTATGGAGTGTTCATGGCACTGAATGGTAAGCCATTGTTCTGCTGTATGTTAAGTAGAATAAAAAGTCTGTTATCTGGAATGCTTTCCTGAAATCCTCAAAACGTATTTACTTCAGGATCCAAGATTTACCGTAATTCTTTTTCTTTGCTTGAAATTAAGTAAGGAGGCACCCCAATCAGAAGTGTAATGTCCTTTTTGTTGGGCTGAAGATAACAGACAAGCTTGGGGCTTTCAGAATACAGTATAATGGTACACAATCTAATACATTATTACGCATCAATATATATCATCCAACATTAAAAGATACAAGTGAACATAAAGACATCAAGTCCTTGTGAAGACATCAGAAAAGTTAAAGTCACTTTATGAGATTTTACCATCTTGTTCCAGTCTTTGAGCCCAAAAGGTTTTTGGGGGATAGAGAAATTGAAGGTGCTGTGTCACGCAAAATGATGTAATTTCATGACAACCAAAACGGCCAAAAAGTAAAATGAGGACCCAACGTTTTTCAAGTTTATGGCAAATCACCTGCCAAGTGGATTACTCAGAATCATCTTGTTTGTGACGTAACAATAATTTCATCAGCAAAGGAATTCCACATTACCATTTTCAAGTTTTAAACTTGTGATTAATTAAATATTTCCCCTAAACACCCTAAAATAATGTGACATAGCCCCGTTAATGTGCACTTGGCACATCTCTAATTCCAAACATAGACAGAATTGATCGAACAATATTATTGCTTCTTGTTTAAATTTACCCAAGTTGAATCTATTTACGTTTATCGATTTTTACTGTTGTCCATCAGGCCTTCTTCAGTCCACTGGTTGGCCGTGTGTCGTAGCAGTAATGGGAAACTGGTTTGGAAAGTCAAGGTACTTGTGTGCAGTAATTAGTTGGCACTCCATGATTAGAATAGAAATTGCTAACTCTGCCTTGATGGTTCAAAGCCAGTAAACCATGAAGGGTTAGCTTTGGGACTACATGTACTTAGCCAACAGCCACTGACCAAGTGACTTTTTTGACCCATTTGCACTTATTAAGGCACCTCCACTGATTTGAAGAGCAAGTTTCAATTGAGTGTCGTAAAACCAAAACCAAAGTAATTACAGTAACTTTAGCTAATTAAAAAAGACAGAGACAATCCAGTAAACCAATCAAAACTTGAAGTAATTAGGTACACATAGCCGACACAAAGCGCGGGAAAATGTGCATGCGCAAGCCACAATTGGTTTTGGTTTCGCTTCTGATTGGTTTAAAAAGTGGCGTGAGAACCAAAGCAATCAGCTGATTACTTTTGACACTCAATTGAAACCCGCTCTAAAATAATCTGGTGTTAGACAAAGTAATGTAAAACCTGTAGGGCTCACTCTCATCAGGGAAAGGGTTAATTAATTATAAGTGTAACGTTATTATGTCACGCAACCTTTTATCACGTGACTCGACATAGCAAATCATATGCGGTAAATTCCATGTGCTTGTAGACTCAACGGCACTTGTAAGTTCGCTGGAGTTTGGATGACCACCTTATTAAAAATATTTGATTGTTAACTACGTTTGTGCTTAGTTATTTCAACGGGAAACGTAACAATAAGGAGTGAGGCTTAATAGATTTTACTTTTTCTCTATCACCAGACAATTTGACTCGTCAATTGAAGGGGAGTCAGTGGGTTAATAATTTATTTCGGTATACAAAAGGAAGCAGTATTCTAATTAGGCCAATTGAATTCCACCCTGCCATTTTATTGTCCACCGGTTCCTTGTTTTTTCGTGCTCTTTCATTTTACTGTTCCCTTCTCACCTTTCTTTTATTAGTATGCATCCAGCAGCATTTAAAGCTGTTGCTATAGCATCTGGCCATAGGAAACCGTGAGTGCAGTACAAATGCACATCAAAGGGCTGAATAAGAAGCACTTTAATATTACTTTGAATTAACTATGAAAGTTTGGTTTAGGAAATTGGCCATGCAAATTGTTCTTGTTGCAATCTGGAAGCCTGAGTCATGATGGCATAGTTTGATGGGCCAAAAGCATGTAATGCATCACTGGCAACCACTATGCAGTCCATGATCTTGTGGCACAGCATCACTGCCAGTCAAATATTGTTTGTTGGTTTTTGTAGAGAGGGAAAAACCAGGGCCCAGTTCCTCAAAAGCCGATTAACGCCAATCTAAGATTAAAAATTAACCAAGCAGTTTACTGGTATTTCTCTACTCCCAAATGCTGTTCAACACAGATTTTCGGCAGAACTTTACATGAGAAGACGTCAATCTTGAAAAACAAAAATAAGAAAAAGGAACTTTCACCAGAAAGTTGAAAACGTTAAACAAAAGTTTACGCTAATCCTGGATTAAGTTAATCGGCTTTCGAGGAACCAGGCCCAGCTCTAGAGTACGCATAGAAAAACTTCTCAGATTAGAGTAGAGAACCAACAACTCAACCCACATTATTTTCTGGTAGTAAATAATTGAAAAAACACTGTAACAAGATTTTATTATTTTGTTAACAGTCGTGGAATTGTATTTGGAATATGGAGTGCAAATGCTTCAGTAGGAAACATTTTTGGAGCATTGCAAGTAGGTTTGATTGTTAAGTTACCACCTACAGTGTACAGCATACCACAGTAGCACTGGTATGATTACAGAAGCCAAGGTCATTTAAACCACAGTGTTGTATCAACTTTTTCATACCACTATTTCAGGAATAATAATGTGTATAGCAAATAAAGCACTGCGGAGCCTGAAACATATTATTCCTTCAATTGATGACCCGTCATACAACAAAAATAACCACTCAGTAGTAGTGATTTGACTTTTACACCAAAGCAAACTTCACAGAATGTTTGAATATGTACATTATAGAATAGAACATGTACACATGTAGCTCAATTTCAGGATTGCCCTTGTCAATGCTGTTTAGTACATTATTAACTCTTCTTTTATAATATTCCACTATTACACCATTTTACCATTGTTAGGTCAAGAGAATGTGCAAAACAATTCATGACAACAATAGCAAATTTTCCAATTTGTCAATAAAATACATTTACGGTAATGGCACTAAATTTACTTATTTCTTTTAGGTAGCTGCCATATTAGATTACGGCTATGAGGTCAGTATTGGACACGATTTGCTACTATATATATAAAGTATTTATGTGGTAAAGTTACATATTCTAAAAATAGAGATTACTTCATGGAAAATGTGCACATACGATTTTTATACACAAGTTGAGTAGTATCAGAAAATGAATGAGTGAGCACAGAGAAAGAGTGAGTTTTCTGATACGAAACAACAAGTGAATAAAAATCATACAAAGTACTTCCCATGCTGTAATGTGTTTATTTCATAGGTACTAAGATTTTTTTGTGGTAGTGTTTGATAGACAAATTTATTTCACACAAATGGAGTGGGACGGGCAATGAAAGCACTAAGAAATGGTTTATAATCCCTCAACCGACAACTTATTTTAAAAAATTTACAACACTTACTATGTTTCAAATATTCCAAAGTAGTCCAAAGTGAAGAGCGTTATTTAGCCACAATGCGATGGGGTTTATATACATCAGTAGCGTGATCGTTACAAGATTCAAACTTGAAAAACAATAGTAAAAAAGCATTTGTAAATTTATGATTGGTTCTTGAGGATGGGATTGAACCTAAGGAGAAAATTTCGCTTGTGCCTGCAAGTCGATACAAGTTCATTACGTTTGTTTAGCGTTGCCATGTCCGGTTTATATAGAATATAGGATTTCTCGGTATTACATAGATTACATCGTTTAGTAAGGTTGCTATAAGATTTGGCCTTGGCTAGAATTTTCCAGGAGATTGCGAAGTCTTTCTTTTGATCTTTTAGCTGCCATAGATGTTTGCTCAGTTCGGTGTCATTCTTTTTACTTTCGTTTTTGAATGACATTTGGTGGTTTCGCCATCTCGTCTTCAACTCAGTGGCGGTGAGGCCGGCGTACGTCTCTGTGCTTTCGGCGGTCGTGATGGTGGCTTGATACACTACTTCCTTGACTAAGCATTGTCCTTTCAAAGGGCATTTGTCTGGTACTCTGCAGTTGCAGAGTTTGGTGGGTGTTTGTTGTGGAGGTGGCATGTTCTGGCTTAGGATGGTTTTGTTGTGTCCATCGATGATCTGTTTTATGTTTGGTGAACAACTATAACTTACTGGTAGCTTAAGATTGTTTTTGTTAAACAGTTTTCTTAATTTATGGTTCCGTGGGAAGCACCTCTCAGTCAAATTTCGAAATTCTCTTCCTATGTTGGTTTGAATTTCGAAATTGGACGGAGGGGTGCTTCCCACGGAACCATAAATTAAGAAAACTGTTTAACAAAAACAACCTTAAGCTAAGTTATATGAAAGTTATGATGAAAGCATGTCTTTTTAACACTCCTACAAGTAACATGTAGCTGGGTTATTCTGCAAAGCAGACGTTTCACTTTAAATTTGCTTTGGTCATTTAGATTGAATGATAAAATAATAATGCAATCACTTTGAATGCTTATGAAAGGTCATATTATTTTAGAAGCAAAGGAAGTAGAGAATTAGGACAAACAGCCAACTCACTGGGTTCCATCATGCAAGATGGTAGCATAACATGGAAATAGTTCTCAATTTTATTCACCCAAATACATCTGTTCTGCAGGTCTATCTTGGTATGCAATACAGCATTGGTTGCATAGAAGAAGGGTTCCTAACATCTCATTAAATTTTTGTTTAAGTACATGTACTGTATGTTGCTTTCGCAGTATGCAATGCTCGTACCTGCAGCAGTGTTGTTTGCATTTGGAATCCTGATTTTCTTTTGTCTGATTCCATCACCTGATCTTCTTGGTAAGCAATTTGTTTTCCATATGAATTAAGTTATCTTAATCACTCACTGAAAAACTAATTGTCCCCATTAACCCATTTGACTCCTGAACCAACCAAAACCAGCCAAACTTAGTATTTTACTCTGTCCAACACCAGAGTATTTTACTCGTCAATGGGGAACCCCCAGGAGTCGATGAGTTAAGAAAAACCTCTACTGTAGTTAATTTGGACGCTAATTGCCTGTTTAATTAGATGGTTAAGGAGTGGTTCTTGAAAATATTTGGTTGTCAACAACGTTGAATTTTGAGACTGATTTAAGAGAGGATCAGCAAGCAAGCAGCATTCAGCAATCGTCAAAACTTCAAGACATCAGACCTTGAAAACTCAAACCCATCAAAAAAATGATGGACTTTAATTTCTTTTTAATGTAATTCTATGATTGAATATTTCTTGCCATTGTCACACAAGTGTCACATAATTAAGAAAAATATTGCTTACCATCAAATAAATTGAGTCAAGAACTTGAGAGTTTTAGGTCTGTTCACTATTTTGAACTTGAGTTATTCTCCCTGAGAATGGTGTAGATGTCCAGATGACAAAGAATGTATAGTACTTTTGTTTTTTGTAAAAAAAAAAGATTAATGAACCCAGACAAGTGAAGAAACCCCAAGGACAAGTGGGACGTGAAGTTTTTTTTTTTGCAAACAGCTAGCAATACCGAATGAGGTGATTGCAGAAGCTTAGATAAATCTACAAAATGTGTACAAAAAAGTTGCTATGAATTCAAATTATTGTAAAGTAAATGATAAAAATTGAAGATTTTCAGCAACAAATGGAACCTCATTCAAACAGGATTGCCAATGCCTGAAGAGGAAAATCAACCTTCAGATTCTGCAAGCAGGGAAGTTGGTAAGCAAAATTCAAAAATAATCATTGAATCTTGGGATGGTCAGAACATTCTTCTCTCTTTCCTGAGGTTGATGGGCCTGTATTTGAGAAATGCTTTCAATTTACTAATAAAAATAATGCAATAGATTTTCCCGTTTAAGAGTGAGAAACCAATAACTCAAAGGCAATCAGTCATCATAGTTTGCAAGTTAAAGACAGATGTGCACACAGGCAGTCGTGAAGGGTGGCTGATACCTTGCAATTTTCAAGTGACCAAGTTCCACGTGTAACTACATGTGTTTGATTTCTCTTAATTAATTAAGGGGTGTAGGGATGGCGCAGTGGTGAGAGCACTCGCCTCCCACCAATGTGGCCCGGGTTCGATTCCTTGACTCGGCGTCATATGTGGGTTGAGTTTGTTGGTTCTCTACTCTGCACCGAGAGGTTTTCTCCGGGTACTCCGGTTTCCCCTCTCCTTAAAAACCAACATTTGACTTGATTTGCATTGATTGTTAATTTCACTTTACAGTGTCCCCAATTAGTGCTCCAGCGCTAAATAGACTAGACACTTAAATAGAGTTTCTTTCGTTTTTCCTTTCCAACTCCCAATAGATTTTACTCTCCCTAATGCCGGACAATTTTACTCATCAACAGGGCCCCCATCTGGGCTGAACAGGTTCACAACATCTAAAGACTACAGTAGGTCCACTCAAAACTAATTCATCCCCTCAAATTAATTAATTAACAACATCTCGGTTTACTTAAACGCCATGTTCCCTTTTAATGTTCTCATTAACCCTTTGACATCCAAACTGACCTAAACCGGCCAGACTTATTTACTCTGTCTAAAATTAAAGCCATCAGACAATTTTACTCGTCAATGGGGAACCCTCGTCAATGCGTTAACACAGGTCTCTATACACTGATCCCGCTGACCATTAATTTTGATATAATTATTATTTCCACTTGTTTTGCAGTTTTTAGTGATGCTTCAGTCATTGAACAAGAGTCCTTTGCTCATAAAATTCCTAGTGGCCTTTCTACTGTAAGTATGGCAATGAAACCAATTTGTTAAATGGCACTGCAGCTACATGTATTTCAAGTAAAATAGATTTTGCAGTTTATCTTCTGTTGTTTATTCTCAGTGAGGGTAATTACCTGTCTCTTTGAACCTGCCTAACCTTCAGTATTGTGAGAAAAACTTGTCATGGCATCTCACAGACCCACCTTCAATAAACACTGATTCATTTGTTTGTTTTATTTTCTGCAGTCAGCCATAGTTTCTGCATCGTATCAGTCAGTTAAGCCACAACACAGGAAAGCAGTCACTTTTTGTCAAGCTGTTTTACTTCCTGGAGTAATTCCTGTAAGCTGATTGTGACATGAATGTTTTCAGGGCTGAATCACATTAACTTTGCAAATTCAAGGCAAAGCAAAGAGTCTGTTAATGACTTTTTGTAGGAGTAATTTGTTATCAAACATTAGCAATGGGTGTTTCTTTGTACTAACTCACACTTACAGCCCGTACGCAGTGCTCAAAATTAAAAAAAAATCCAGGTTGTCCCTGTTTCAAAAGCTGGGCAACTAAACTTGTAAATTTGGTTGCCCTGATGAATGCATGGTCGCCCATGGAGAAAGATCTAATAGTCTTAAAGATTCTTCAAAGGATTCTGTCGAACCGTCCAAGATTACTGTGGTGTCATCTGCTTATTGGCTCAACTTAATATTTTTTGCCTTCACAGTTACCGGTATTCCTCTAATTTTTTCATTTCTTTGAAAGGCTTTGAAGAAGGCTCTTTAAAGAAATTGCTCACCCAACCATTGTTCAAGATACAGCTTTCAATGTTACAGTAAAAAATGTTAATCCATTTTAGAAGTTGTGGGCCATAGCCAAAATACTTTAAAGGCTTTTAAATGAAAGTCCATTCTAACGTATCAAATTCTTTCTCGAAATCAAGGAAAAGGAGAAGTCCGGGAATATTCTTCGCTGCCGTGTATCTAATAACACAATCAATTAAAAGGATATTTTCACCAATAAATCTATTCTTAATAAAACCTGTCTGATCATCAGAGATAAGTTTCGCCAATTTTTAATTAGACTAAGATCCACATCCTTTTTTAGGAATAAGTTTAACAATTCCACGTCTTTATGATACTGAAAGTGTTCCTGTTTCATATGAATAGTTAAGATAACTTATCAAGATATCATTCACATTCCAAAAAATCTTGTAAAATTCGCAAGGGAGGCCATCTGTTCCTGGCATTTTGTCCGAATTCATACTGTTTAGCACTTGCAGACATTCTTCCCTATTCAACAAGTCTTCGCAAACAAGTTTTTCCGCATTAGTCAAGTGATTTTGATTTTGCTGTGGTGGGAAAAAACGTCACTAGATTTCTCGTTATTGGTTTTGGAACTATAAAGAGTTTGGTAAAAAGACTCACACTCGTTAATTCAGAATAATTTCTTTGTCTGCAATGGCAAAATCCTTTTCACTGATTTTAAGTTGAGTTATTAACCCTAATCTGCCCTGGAAGATGATTAAAATGAAAGTTAGAGAGGAATCAATAAAATTTGGGGCTTCTGAGAAAAAGAAAATAATCAACGTAGTTAGAAGAAATTGAGCAATCAATTGCAACTTTGGAACAAGATTTAAGTGATATGCATGTTCATGATTCTCGAAAACAACAAATATTGACCGACCTTAAAACAAAGAAAGAACATTATTAGAATCATTAATTGAATATAAAAGAAAAGGAGCGATAATCAGTTTGAAATCATGATGGTATAATAAAGGTGAAAAAAATACCAAATATTTTCTTAATCTGGAAAAGAGACATTGCAAGCAAGGAGCAATTGACTCATCATCCCTGTATTCATCCTTGGTTTGTTGTATAATCAATTTAATTTGATCAATATATTTTGTTTCAAAAAAGGAGGTGTTAAGTTTCCAGAATCCTCTACCTCTACCTCTATCGAAATTTCTAAAACGATTATTGAATGGTCCGTTTTATATCCTGGGATAATATCTGCTTTGATTATGTTATAGAATATTCCTTGACTTACTAGAAAAAATCAAGTCTGCAGTAAAGTTCCGGTTTTCTTTGTCTCCACGTAAATTTAAAAAGTTCTGGGTTTAATACTCTCCAAACATCGACTAAATCTAAGCTTTCGCAATAGTTGTTGTTGACTTCCAATGACTTCTTATGAGTCCTACTTATACCACCTTTTTTGTCCTTTTCAACATTAAGCACTAAATTAAAGTCATCTCCTAGAATTATGTAGGTGACTTTTGTCATTAGTTACTCTTTTGATGCTGCCTGTTATTGCATTAATTTTATTTCATTTTTTTCTCTTTTCAACAGTACTCCCTGTCCTATGCTTGTCTTAAATTGGTCAATTATTCCTTTTTCTTCTGGCTCCCTTTCTATTTATCCAACAGTAAGTTTGCTAATCTTATGCAGTTCCCTCACAGAGAATTTTCTGGAATGATGCTAGCAAATAGTATACCAGCCATCTTAGGCCATCTTGCTTATTCTGATCCCAAAATAAGAATACATGTAAATAAAGTAACCAAAGCACAGTTAACTTGAAATGCACTTTCTTTCAGGATTATCCTGCATAATAATTTTCTTATGCTGTCCACTGCATGGTTTCAATGTCATATCTGTGATGTTCTAAGTATTGGTTTTTAAAGTCAGTTGGGTTGTTTTTGGAAACCATTTTCAAACTCAAGGGGAAAAGAAGGCAAGGATTTGACCAAACACACTGACTTGGAAAGCCATATACACACACTTCACACACAGAAGACCCTTGGAAGTGATTTTGGAACACTGAATTATGAGAATAATGACAGCTTACCTTTGAAAACGGTCAGTCTACATTCCATGGTATGTGATGACATCTAACTTAATGATCTTTCACAGAGTTTGGATGGAAGGACACAGTTGCAGATAAAATCTCAACTTTTTATGACGTTGGAGGAATTGTAGGTTGGTGAAGTTTTCATTGCGTTTTGCATTTTTTTTTTGGACTTCAGAAAATGATTTATTCTCGTTAAATTTCTGAAGATTGTAAGAATAAATTTAGTGGAGAAATGATGAGTGTGCCTCCAGTCAGACACAACGGTAGCTCTTCATGCCAGATTTCTTAATCTTAGCCCATAGTAACTAACATCTCTAAGAATTTACCTGCCTGACATAGTAACATGACAAATAAAGAATAGATCATGATACGACTGTATCAGAAACACCTGCAAATACATTGTAGTGTATAGGTTCCTTGATGTCCCTTAGTAACTTTGACTAAGAATCAAGACACAGAACTGCAATAGGGTCATTTTGGTAATGCCATCCAAGCCTTTCCCAAGTTATTCTAAAGCCTTTTGGGTTGGGCTGTACTGCAACTACTCGTAATCCAACCATTTTGCCCATGTTTCTCAGTCTCAAACTTCAGTGGAAAGGAATACAATGCACGAGAAAGACCTGAAAGATGAGTCTGGAACTAAGCACAGCTGTAGACTGGTGTCTCACCAACTTTGCTAACTCAACTGCAGTTGACTTTTTGTCTGTGATAAACTGATGAAATAAAGATTTGTGTACTTAAGTGATTTGTGACTGGCTATTCCATGTTAAGATTTTAGTTGATCGCTGGTACATATATGCCTGTCACTTAAACAGTAGCAAAGGTAAAGCCTGAAAAATTCATGCTCAAATGATATTTAACCTCTGCGATACCAGTGGTTTTCATATAGTTTCTCCATATTCACATCCTCTTGTGAGTTAATGTGAAATTATCAAATGACTGTGCAGCTCCAGGTTGGCTGAAAAATTCATGCTCAAATGAGATTTGAAAGAAATGAGATTGGTAGAGTGCTGCACCAGTATCATAGAAATCATGGGTTCAAATCCCATAGTTTGAAGCCTGAGTTGTGCTGATTAAGAAGAGAATTTGTTCCTGACTGCCTCAAAACCTGAAGATGAATAATGTTATGAAAAAGAAAAGAAAATGTAACCATGCAGCTAACACCATAAAACCATTTTTAATAATTTGTACTTCCATCCTTCGTTTTTACTTGACACCACTGCTGTCATGTTGGTGCTCCTAAACAAAGGAATGAAAGCTATGCCAGTGTCTCTAACTGTTTCTCGGAGAATCGAATTCAACTCTTGTGCAAACAGTTTCTTTAGTATTGTTTGAAGAAAGATGTGATGCTGATCAGGTATTCCAAATATTTATGTACATAAAATGTGTAGCTATTTGCCAAAAATAAAGATTTACATGTACACCTAAAAGAGGATTAATTCTGTACTTCAAATACATGTGTCGTTCCTATAATTATGGTGTCTCTATGCCTATATTCTATATTGGTGCATTTCTGCTGGATGTATTGGATTTTCTTGCAGTTGCACCTGTCTCTTCATTGGTTCTGACCACTGACTCGATTATTAGTTGTGTTTGGTGTTCCTGCATTCAACTCCATTGCGCTTTCCAATTAGCCAACTTAATTGTTGGCTCCAACCATTTGCTTCTCTTACCATGTTGTCTCGTAGCAACATTATTCAGATTATTGAAGTCAAGTACCTATGAACCAGTGCATGATCCTCCATAAACCTTTACCTTTCCATTTTTTGTAGGTGCATGGTCATTTTCAATAATATCACACATTGGTGATCTTTAATCAGCTAAATTTTGTTATTTTTCTAGGGGGCATTGTTGGAGGACTTATTAGTGTGAGTATTATTGTTCCCTAAAACACGACGACGACAGTGAAGTCTTGACTCTAGTGATGAATTGTTTGGGAAGGAACTTTGCAAAACAGAGTATTCATAATGAAGCGTGACACTAAATGTGTGGACAGCTTGTCAAGTTTGCAAGCTGATATGATTTTGGCTTGCTAATTTGAATTTTATGGTGATAGGTTTGGGTGTTTTAACCCATTTCACATAAAGCACATAATTTTATAACTGGAGAACAATGCAAAAGAGTACAATGCACAAAAGAAAATAGTATTAATGGTTGCACCAGACAAGATGTAGAAATTCTGCATGGAATTTTCAGAAAATGCAAAATTCACCTGATAGCAGGATTAGTAATGCTTGAGATAATAAATTACTTTGATTTCTCTTTGTGGCAATGGTTGCATCAATCAAGGATTTTTCATGTCATCCCTTGCAAGTATAACATTAAGTGAAATTAAGTTGCAGTGAATCATTACAAAGCGCAGTGGTCAAGAGAACCTTTTTGAACTGATGTTTGTTTTTTTTTTATTCTGACTATAAAATGCTGTGTTGTCTGATAGTGTTTTTATTTCATAGGATTTGATGGGAAAACGTACACCTTTAGTTGTGGTTATGCTTATGATTTCTGTACCAATGCTATTTATTTATGGAAGTAAGTGAATTAGCCTACAAAGAAGGTGCCTTTTTTATAATGACGAGGGTTTCACTTGCAAAAAATGAAGCATTTAGCAAACGGTATATCAGCTCAAAGAATCACTTCAGGTCACCTTAACTGCAGGACTGCACCTTTCCACTAATGTTATTTTTGATCCCATATGTCACCGTCTTTTGTTATTAATTCTTGAAACAACAGTGTTAGTGGCCAATACTAATGTCTTTAACTCGTCTGACAAAATCAGTATTTTGACAATTAATGATTATTTGAAGGAGTAAGAGCATGTCTTACCGTATCATTTTCGGGCATTCTTAATATTTGAGATTCAGAACAGATTCAGATGTAAGGTATCACGGCTTTGACCACACCCAGAACTAATTGAGGCATTTCTCTTACAAAATGTCGACTTGATCAACAGAGCTGAGGGAGGGAGGTTGGATTTTTCTGACAGTTTGGCATTGTTTAAACAATACTGTATTCCTGGTTCTTTATTTGTCAATATTTTGAGATCAGTTTTTCTAAATACTAAATCTAAAATGTTCCATTTCAGATGTGGGAGGACATTATACATTAAATGCAGCTCTAATGTGTACTACTGGTTAGTGCTTCAATTGCAGTAGTAAACTGAAGTAGTGCTTTTAGGAGGAGGAATGACTTTCCTTTCAGGAAAAAAAAATGTGAACGAGGGTTGAAACGTAAAAATCATGAACAATTACACAATTAACACAACAAAAAATGAATGTTCCGGTTGTCAAGCCGATTGTTCAAATGGTTAGGTTCTTTAGCGTATCCTCGTCTTTTTTGCAAGGAATACTGCTTATACATTGTTTAAAGTTTAATATGACATCTCGTTGTTGTTTTGAATTACAAAAAGGGCCGAGTTTTATGAAAATTACTTCTCTTTTGTCTCTTAAGTTTTCGTCATTCGTTTTAATTTTTCTAGCATCTTTATCTACATTGAATTTACTTTGAGTTATTCTATGGAGCATTTATCTTATAACTCAGATAACTTACTACAAAATACTTTGATTTTTCCGCAGGTATTTTTATTGGAGGTCCTGCAAATTTGATCAGCTCTGCCATATCGGCAGACCTTGGAAGACAGGTATGCAAAATGCAAAAGGGCTTTTGTTACGCACAGGAAAGTAGCCAAGCGTTTTGCTGTGCAATGTTGGCGTAAACGTTTCAGAAAGAGTGCGTGTTCAAATGGGAAAGGCGGGGGGCTCAAGGAAGAATCCAAGAACTTTCACTTCCCCACCTCCCTTACACCCTTCCACCTTCATCCCTTCCGCCTTCTCACCTCTGTCCCCCTCCCTCCCTCTTCCTCCCTCCCTCTCTGTCCCTCCCTCCCTTTCTCTCCCTCCCTCCCTCCCTCCCTCTTCCTCCCTCACCGCTCCAGTTTACCCTCAGACAACTGACGGTTTTGTTTTGTCACTGGAACAACGTTGATAAGAGTCACAGGGATATAAATATTATTGTTGACTTTTGGATAAGAACAATCCTCATGCAGCAGCTGTCTTCGCTTTGTTTTTAGAGTGCTCTTAGTGCAAGCAGTGAAGCCTTAGCTACTGTTACAGGGATTGTGGATGGGACAGGAAGCGTAGGAGCTGCTATTGGACAGGTACAAAAACTATTTCCGCTTCGTTGTTTGCTTTGACACTTTTCTTTATAATGGATCGACGGAGAGTCAACAGACGAAATACAGGAGGAAGATCTTTGTGTTATCCAAAGATACCTAAGGAAGATTTCAGTGGAATAAATTAATTGAATAATAGGACGTGCTCTGCACGGGACTTAAGGTCCCCCGGTTGCACCTCGCCCTTTGGTCTTCTTTCTGGCTATTGTTATTTTTCCTTTGTCATAAAGCTGGGAAAAAAATAACGCATCAAAGATAATTCGGTGTTTACAAGTATTACGTAGCTTAGAATTAGATTGATGTATCTCAAATGTATTTTCTGTGCTTCGTTCAGTTTATTGTTTCTGAAATCAATACGCACAGTGGATGGAAACCTGTCTTTTACTTTCTAATGGTTATGGTGAGTGTTTTTTTTTTCTTCGTTATTTGTAATTGTCGTCATTTACATTGGCATGTTGAGAAACACACCAAACCTGCCTGCTCAGGCTAGTTAAAAATCATCGTTTCCCTTAGCACAAGACGCGAAACTACTGGACACATTAAGAAAGTTTGTCGTCTCTCATTTGGAGTAACAGTTATTGCAGACATTTTACGCACGTTTTGGTAGATTTTTTGTTGGTAACCGCTTTGTCAGGCGGGTCAGATTGTGATTGTGAATATTGGTAGCAGGAAAAAAATCCCCATTTAGGTCTCAGCAGTAGGTTTCTGGTTTGAGTGACAAATGATTGTGATAAAGCATGCAGACCTTGTCACAATATCATCTAGTGTTTCTCGGTTGATTTTCTTTTCCCGTTTTTCGTTTCCTTTTCTATGTCACCTTTATTATCTTGCTTTTTTCCTTTTCAGGCCTTCATGAGTTTTGTTTGTCTACTAATACCACCGCTTATAAAGTTTTCAAGGTAACGCAGCCTCGTTTGTAATAATGCGACTTATTATTCAAAAATTTGGTTTTATCAACGGAGTTGATAATGTAAATTGGCCACCGTACAGAGATCCTAAAAGCTGACGTTTCGAGCGTTAGCCCTTCGTCAGAGCGAATCGAGGAATTATGGGTTACGTGTAGTTTTTATAGTAGAGTAGGAGCTACGCTATTGGTGGTAACATGGCAACGTGAAAAATAGGAATACATTAGTTAAAGGGGCTAGGTCACGCTATTTTAGGTATATTCGTTTAATTTTGTTAATTATGAGCTCTAAACGTCAAATTGGCAGAGCAAGAGTCTTTCATTTGCAAAATCACGGCCACATAACAACTGAGAATGATTTTCCAGCTTTGTAAATGACATTTTGATATAGACTGATATAAATTTGAAAAAAGGTGGGCCGACGTTTTTCAAATTTACCCAAATTCAATCCATTTCAATCCTCTCCAGTTTTGTCCATCCATGTCCCTTCTTGGCCTCCCTGTGTTTTCTTAGAGTTCTTCTATAGTTTTGAACAGTTATTTTGATATTTTAGTTAATTGTGTGACCATTCGATCAGCGCTGAAATTGCCTAAAATTGCGTGACCTAGCCCCTTTAAATGAAAAGCGTTCATTAATACCGTGAGGATTAAGGGTGCCGATTTCGACTTATTATTGTCACGCAGTAAGTTGCGCGGTGGAAAAAGCTGTTGTTGTTTAACAATGAGTAATAGTTCTGAAAGCGAATGTCGCTCGCGAATTGTCCAAAGGTAACAATATTCCTGTTATAAGAAAAACATTACCTTTAGCTAGGTTTTTCTTCCTGCCTCTGGAAAGAACCAGAGGACTC
>NC_090875.1:3751760-3754260 GCF_036669935.1 Montipora foliosa | reverse complement strand
AAATCCTCTGGTCTTCAGCACACCTGATTGGCTCACGTGCACGGTATCTATTGAGAGATACTTATAATACAAAGCAGTGAAAACGCGTCGTTATGGATTTAGAAAAAAGTAATAAAATGGATTAATATTCATAGGTTTTTCTAAAATGATAAGTTCTAGTTTCCTATGAGTCAAATGGTTTCCTTCAAGTCACCGCAAAGCCTCTCATGAACTATCTATTCGCCCTACTTCTGGTTGTCATCCGCCGTGGAAACACATGCATGTTGATTGCTCATCATTTACATATTAAAAATCAATAAACTCCAAATGCTCGGAAGATACACTACCATTCTATCTTAATGGACAAAGTACAACTTATTATTGTCCTTTCCTTAAGAGAGCGACTTTACCCACCCCGCCTTGAGGACCACCCTACGGTGAAAAAACTGACAAACAATAAACTTACTCGTGAAGAATCTGCTGTTGTTCTTGCAGATGAGCTATGCATGTACTTGCTTCATCTAATTCCTCTTTCAGCCGCCTGTCAATCAAATAGGAAAACCACTCGTGAATGGTCACTACTCCAAAGAATGAAACAATGTGTTTCCCATGGGCATCGTTGCTATGCTTGGTATATGGAACTGTCAGCTAATTAGATCACTCCTTGATTTGTGACATACACTTGACGCCAACCAGCCATTTCAGTTACTTTGCTCCGGGTAATTTCGGTCGGGCGTTACATCGGTCTTACATGGGTTTCTTGAATGTTAAATGTAGCGTAATATTGTAGACTGAAATACACGTTGCCGGATGGCTCCCTCCTATTGTCTCTAGTGTTTATACGGGAAATGTTTTCTATTCTGCTGAGTGCAGTGATAGAGACTAGAATGTCGCTTAATTTAAACCAAACCTGTCTCTTAAGCAATGGGGCAATGCTGCCTCAAGAGTGCAAAAAAACTATACCAGGGATAACTAAATTAATACAACTTGATGTCAAAACAAGATTCACATTTGGAAATCAGCTTATTAGGTTCTGATGTTATGAAAATAATCGCAAAACAAGGCAAGATGACGGTGAGAAATAAGGTTGGGTAGAAATGCGCACATACCGATATCAATCAGATTAACGGAGCGAATACAACAACTAACAAAGTGCAACAAAGTAGTTTGTTCGTGTGGCTCATTGGTTGAATTTTTTTTCAATTGATTGAATCAATAAAATCCGAGGCGAAGATCTAGATAACGAAGCCAGTGCACAGAAATTTCAGAAGCATCAAGTCGGGGTGTTGCGCGCCATCCAAAAAAGATCTGCCTTTTAAAACCCATTAATTGATAATTGATTATGTTAAAAACAAAACTAACCTGCGGTGGTTGGCTTTTTGTCGTTTCTTGAACTTAAAACAGCTAAAATTTTGACCCATGTTAAGTCTTACAGCTTTTTCTTAGTCTGATTAATGAGGACCTCTTAAAAACACGTCTAACCTTGTTCAAAAGTCTTTTCGACTGCAACATTCTGCATTGTGACATAACAATGGGTAGAAAATGCACGCGCTGTTATCAGCCAATCAGAAATCACTTTTGATTAAGTGTCAATCAAGAAAGCAACGCAAGGTGAGCGCGCGCTTATGGAAAGCGTTTTAGTCAACCCTTGAGCCTCATTTTCTTTCAAGCAGCAGTTAACTGTGGAATAAAAGGAAAGGAGTTTACAGCGACGGAGTTGTCATTAGATGATAAGCAAGGATACCATGACATAAAAAATGTACTATGTATTAGGTATACGTTTGTCAAGTAGCCAATTAAAATGCTTTATTTTGCAAATGACACGAAATCCGCGCAGAAAGCGAGGAAAGTATCGCGCGCACAAAAGCAATGACAACGCGGAGGGTGACGGGTGACGCCAAGACCAGCAAAAAGACTGGGGAGAGAACGCAGTTGTGGAGGGAACCGTAGAAACAGTTAAGCGGCCATAATACAAAACGTCGCTAGGATGCCTTGAAAGAGGTTCGTAATCACCTTTTGATGTGCCAAGATGAAGGTGTGAGGAGTTAACCTTCCCCAATGGCCGATTTATTTTGTCCAGGAATTTTTTTTCTTTTAATTTGTAAACGTGTGTGGGATGGTACTTCGAGCTTTGTTACTTAAATATATTTTCTTTAATAAACATTGTTAGTAAGAAAATTTATTGAACGTTGCTCGAATCAAAGGCCCTTAAAACTAGCTTCAAACCAACAAACTGAAAGATGCTACAGGCGTCCCATTTTATTCCGTAAAAAGACGAGGGAGGCTAGATACAAATGACTGTTCTACACTGTGTCTGACCATAGGCAGCCCAAGCTTGCGTCACTACAGACAGCCGTTGAGAATTTAAACGCGTTATAAGACTTTGTATGGGAAATAAAATATCGTCGATTATGAAGCCTAAAAAATGCTCAATTTAACGTTCATTTAATAAAATGAATAAAAATCTCTCACCTCTTGTGTATTCTTGTGCCTTTTGGAGCTTATTTTACCGTTTCGGGAC
>NC_090875.1:3721760-3744260 GCF_036669935.1 Montipora foliosa | reverse complement strand
TAAGTACTGATGGAAGAATATCTGAACGACACTCCAGCCATAGAGAACTTGAAGCTGAACAGTTGTATGATATTGGAAAAGGAAAATCCCAAGGTAAACTGCAGAATACCCGGGCGGCCACTATATATTTGCATATGAATGGCGCATGGCGTCCATGTTACACGCCTCGTTCTTCAAACGATGCCGCTACAAGAAAACGAAAGTCACCGGGTATGATTCGGTGAAGAGGTGTTTCAGGTTTTTGGACGAAAACTGTGTGCATTTGAAGTGATCGGTAGCCTATGGGTATTTTCGCCCATTTGGTAGCCCTCGCCCTTTCGAGGTAACCCCATTATGTAACAAAGTCTGGTTAAGTTCAAATTCAAGTAAAGTCAAACTTAAGTTGTTAAAGCAGGTTACGTGGCAAGATTTCCGCACATGTCCCTACTTCATTATGCATACGGTCCTTTGTTTCAAGAAAACAATAGCGATAACAATAGACGCCCTTTGGGAGTGTAGCGCTTTGTTTGGTCTTCTTAGAGGTTTTTTTTCTAAGTCTATGGACTTAAATAAAATCGGTAAAATTTTTGACTGAAATACGGAAAATCAAACATTTTCAACTTAATTTTTGCACTTTTCTAGCAATTTTAGCCATTTGTCAATTTTAAAATAAGCGAAAGAAGTGGAATTTTAAGAAATCTTTGTACAAATACGGTTCAGATTCTCATGTACAAAACAAACGGACCAAATAAAAGTTTGCAGAAATTGAATGCCTACCTTCTTTTTGCTCTTAAAATTGTCCTTCGTTTCTTTGTCAATTCACCAAAGCACTGCAAAGTGAGGGTTTGTTTTCTTTCCTGTATAATGTATGGCTCTTTTCGCCGAATCACGAGCAGTGCATAGAGAGGGCTCTTTATCGCACATTGTACAAATCAGCGATATGCTCAATGATGTTTCCGAATGGATCACTTTTGTTTTGCTGACACCACAACGACTCCTGTAGGTAGCTTTCAAACAGATCCACGGATGTTCCTGTACGAGGCATACTTCGTTTTACTCTCCACCATGTATTTTCAATGCGCTGCGTGTGGGCAAGCGTGTCTGGGTCAACGAAGTTTAGGCGATGGTTAACTCTGAGATGATGATAGCCCTCGTCTTGTAGGCAATCGTAAGCTTTCCACATGTCGCTCATCACGCGTGTTCCCGGCAATATTTGAGCGCGGATAATTGGCAAGAGTGTCTCTTTATCCCTGCGCTCTACCGGGACAAGGAAGCAGGCCTTGGTTTCCTGGCAAATGCCACCAAAGACTCACTGTCCTTCGATGTAGCGACCTTTGTGATACTTCATCTTGCCAAACTTGGACTCATCAATCTCAGCAGTTGTACCAGGACCGCCTATTGGCCTCGCATGTTGTTTCATTATTCTATCTGCACAAACCTCCCGGCAATAGTTATACCAATCTATCACCGTTTCTGTCGAGGTGGTTTCTTCATCTAACGCAGTTTCGTGTACTGCTTGTGTTGTGGTGAATTTATGCGCCCAAGCGTAAGTTAGGGCTAATATTTTTTCAAGGGAAACTTACTACCAGAAAACCATGACTTCTGGCGGATTGAAGCTTGTCCATTGCAGTTTTTTCTAGAGCGTCGCCAAACAAATCCATCCCCCGATGCAGTTCGTCTTTGCCATTTGAGTGCGTTTCCGCACTCAGGTTTAGGGCATTTCATTGACAACGAGAGTAGATTGTGCTCTTTGCACCACTCTATGCACCGCTCGTGATCGGCTAAAAGTCGGGATAGTTTCCATAAGTTTATATTTGATTCTTGAGAGGCGGCCATATTTAAGTTTCAAAATTCACAGTTTGATGAAAAAGAGGGGTTAACGTCGACTCAAAGATTTTATATTGCAATAAATCGTGCATAAAAAATTTCCCATATAGGATGCCCCAATCACAAGGAGGTATACTCTTCCGTGCAGTGTTCTTTTAAGTGTGCAGCACGGGGGATGAAAAAAACAAGCAATTCAGACATTCACAGATATACTCGATTAACCTCCAAAAGAATTTTACTGGGTTCAACCTTAAGCCTAAAGGGTCACGGTTAGCATTATTAAGGGGTGACATTGTTTCAAAAGAAGCAAAATCAGTGCATTTATTGGTGGTCGGCACGGCACGCGTATATAATTACTTATCATTGTTATGTAAATTGTCGTCCAGAATTCCAAAGAAATATCATTATCAAGGTGTGAATTAGCAACTTGACACGTTAGCTCAGTGGTCTAGAAGAGGTACAAGTAATCCAGAGGTTTACAGTGGTACGGAGTTCAAGGCAGACTGCGAGAGACTTCGAAAAAAGGACAGAAAAAGCCGAGCGGAATCTGGAGAAGACAGACAGGACAAAGGAATCGAAAGAGGAAAGCTGGGACGAAAAGAAAGAGAGACGTTGTGAGCAAAAAGGGCAAAGAAAAGAGAGAGGGTGAAAAAAGAGAGGGAGCGAGCGAGAGAGAGAGAATGAGATCCACTTTTGATCATCCCGTAAGTACAAATTAGCCATGTATATATTCGATTCCCTTGGGTATACGCATTGTTCTAGAAAACAATAGCGCGAGTGAGTAATTAATATATTCTGCATGCATAATGAAGTAGGGACCTGTACGGAAATCATTCCGGTTACGTTAAGGTGGATCTACAATAAAATAATATTAATGGGGCATAGTTTTTAGTGAGTGATTAAAGTGCCCATAACCTAATTTTTCTCACTTAGTCATCTGAATCTTCCCATATCTCATAGACGTTTTGTGAAAAAAAAGTGCGATTTTCCCAAAACGCGATTTGAAAATGAAATTAGAAAACGTTCAAATTTGCCGCCATTTTGGCTCACCATTCGCCTTAGTCTTCTATCGATTCTTCCCTGTCACAATACTCCTGTGACGTAGATTAAGGAACACGTGACCTCAAGTGAAAAAGGAATAGCGATAATTAAACAGTATCAAGAATAATTCCCTTGAAAATGCCTAAAAGATGCGTAACCACTCGATGTAAGAACACAGCTGATCCTAAAAAAAGAATAAGTATACGTAGGAATCCTTCGACTCGCAAAACGCAATACCTCAAAAAAGAAGGAAAAATGGCTGCAGATTTTGTCTTGGTAAAAAGAAGCCCGGTAAAACTTCTTCACTGTGGTAGATTCACTTCAAAGAGTATGACTTTCAGTATTGTATGGACAGCAAAATGAAAAGATCGTTGAAGGCGGATGAGATTTGCTTACAGGAACAGACATAAGCGTTGACTTTAATTCCCTCACAAGACCTTCCTTATCCTCTTGTTCTTTTCTGTAATTTTGTAGCCATTCCTCGTCTGCTAATGGTTCTTCCGCGTAGGGTTCCGTGTAGTTCTGGGTTTCAGTGCTAGCGCTGGCTGACTCGTTGAGACCGGCAACGACTCGCCTCAAATTCTTTTTTTTTTTAAATCGCCAGTTTATGCACTTCCAGATTCAGAGGCACTTTCCTTGATGATAAATATAGTCATGATTGATTTTTTTGTTGACTGAAAAATACCAAAAATGATCGCTGAGCAATACCTTGGCATTGATTAGTAAGAAGAGATAAGACCCACGCCAACGAGCATTCCTTAATCTACGTCACAGCGAGCCCGTGAGGTCCTGACCAGCAGAAGGGGTGTACCAAATGAAAGTAGGATTGAAAAAATTGTAGAAAATTCGCCTCTTGCTGGAATTTAAAAATTCTTTCGCCAAAGTTCATTTTTTAATATGGACTTTCAAATAGGAAAATAAAACTTTTTAGGTTATGGGCCCTTTAACACATTGACTCCTGGGGGTTCCCCATTGACAAGTATGGTAGTATAGTATAGCTGGTTTAGAGGCGAAAGGGTTAAGATATCTGTTTACAAACATTGCTTTTGTTATTCAAATGTACCAACCACAAGAACAAAAGACCACATTAATGGAAATAGGTGACATCAAAGATTTCTTTCCTATAATATAAAAGAATATATATCGAAACTTAAGTCTATGTACAAACTAACTAAACAATAATGAAAATCGTTGTTCTTATTAACTGCCACGACAGCTTCTTTATAAAAAGAAAAATGTGAAAGTTGAAAGATAAACTTACAAAGTTTTTAATGAAATTCAGAGGAAATATTAGTTATTCTATTCAAGAGCTCCAGATAACTGGACCCCTATAACTTACTGAATTTCTTCCAAATTCAGTAAACTTTGGGACTTACTATAAAAATAGGTGTGCAATACGTACATGTGTGGGCTTTGCTGCTCCCCCCAAAGATTAACCACACTTGCATTGCATCCCTTCAGCCTTTCCGTGATACTCCTCCCCTACTTTGCAGCGCAGTCAAAGTGTTTTTGAGTAGTAGGCAAGTTGGCTATAGTAATAGGCAGCAGAGGCCAAAGGAATTGGATGCTAGGGGGGTCCGGGGGCATGCTTGCCCGGAAAGTTTTGAAAATATTGGCTTCAAATGGTTGCATCTGGTGCATTTTAGGGTAAACTGAGCCCCTATTAGATGCCATTAAGATAGCAGTAATAAAGAGTCGCACAAGACCTTCAATTTTCAAATTGAAGTTATATTCCACCAGAAGCATTATTGGAAAAAAAGGATAACTATAGTACAAGCAAGTACTAAGTCTTCTCAACTGTGAAAGTGAGAAAAATTAAAATTGAAATAGATTTCAATTACATTGTAAACTCTTCAAATCGTTTGAGCAATACATTATCTCAATGCAAAGCTATGGGTTTCCGGGGCTACATACCTGATACCGTAGGAAAAAATTTAGAAATTTGTGGAGTCCCTACGCCAACGTCACAAGATCATTTGGATGCCATTTTGTTTGTACTTGCAACAACCGTGATGGGCAGAGGCGATCGTGTGTGTCGTGGGGTTACGTGATGTATTTTTTTACAATTTGAACTAGAACTTTAGAAGAGACCTTATAGCCTGAGAAACGATGAAGGCTAGCAGTATACAGCCGAAATGTAGTGATTAAAGGGACAACATAGTAAGAAAAATGATAATACTTTGTAAGTATAATTTGAAATTTACAGTGATGAACAACAACTTGAACAACTTCGTCCTGAATACAAGTTTGACAAGTGTGAAGTAAGTGGCAGACATTTCGCTGTAGGTGGCCAAATAGCCGGCTGCTGGCACATTTTGACTGGGCTGACTTTGTACATTGTACTCTTCACCTACAGTGTATCTATTGCAGGTTAATTTGTTCCTTAGGTCAATTTGTTTCCACCTAGGTCAAATTTTTCTAACCTAGGTTAATTTGATGTTACAGTAAGATCAATTTGTTATCATCCTACAGTAAGTTCTTTACACTGCTTGTAGGCTAATTTAACAAATTCAATTCAGGCCTTCAAACCTTGTCTTGTCTTGTACTTTAAAATCATAATTATAAAGCAAAGCCAAACTTATAAAATGGAAACAGTTTGGGTTCTACCAAAAAAATTTGACTTAATAGTGCACATGCACATATGAAAAATATGTGCCATATTTATCAGCAGATTAATTTATGATCAATTACATGTAGTTCTGTGAGGACCACTTGGAATACTTTATTTACTGCATGTACATTTTTCTTGTTGCCTTAATAATACAGTTTGGAAAAAAATTACGATTAGCGAATTACAGTTTTTATTCTTGGGATAATAACAACACTAGGTTTTGTTCTTAACTTCAATTGTAATACAAAATGAATTATTGAAGATGACAAAATTACAAAGCCCTAGACTGCATTTTTTGATGGTGTTCGAGGTGCCCCATGGACCTGCTTAATCTCGTGTTTTCTGCACAGTTCACTCATTGTCTTGCTTTTAAACTCATTCCCATTGTCTGAGTGCAATATTGATGAGAAACCAAATAGCCAAAACAAATTGGTCAGTGTTACTGTCACCTCTTCAGTCTGCTTACTTTTCAAAGCAAACATCCATGAGTACTTACTGAAAATGATCCACAACATGAAGTACCCAGTTGTGACTCGACTGACATTCACAAGGCAAATTGCGGAAGTCAATGAGATCCACCTGTACATGAGCAAGAAACTGGTTTGCTTTTATTGGATTGGTAATTGGTTTCTTCCAGTGGTTTGTCATACTTTTTTGTTGCT
This sequence comes from Montipora foliosa, assembly GCF_036669935.1. Classification (NCBI taxonomy): domain Eukaryota; kingdom Metazoa; phylum Cnidaria; class Anthozoa; order Scleractinia; family Acroporidae; genus Montipora; species Montipora foliosa. The sequence continues at coordinate 3,738,140 of NC_090875.1, read as the reverse complement.
GATGCAATTTACAAAGTGAAACAAACAAGTTAATGATGTCTTGAGAGATTCCTGCAAAGGATTGTCTGATGTACATGTATCTTTCTGTTTTGTCCCTTCCTCTATGTGCAATTGCTGAGTGGGCTTCACATAATACAAATCATAGATGTCTCTCTTGGGAACTATGAGTTTATTATCTGAGGTGGTTACAACCTTTCCTTCTGCTGTCAGTCTCCAGTGATTTCTTGCAATTTTCTGCTTTGTGAGCTTGTCAAGATTGAGGTGCTGTCTGTAGCCATCTTTTGCTCTCATCAAAGAAGTCATTGTCAATAAATATTGTAGTGCTACTGGACTTTCTTTTCTTTGACTGTTTAAGCTCTTCCAATTTTGTGTGAAACAAAGTGGAATCAACACAAGCTGCCATAGTTGCTTTCAGGATTGAGAAGGACTGGGCCCAACATAATGTCTGATTTGAATAATTTAATTAAGCTAATTTATTACCACTGCAATGTACATGTAATTAAAAAATAGTGGAACTTGCATTCAAGTCTCCATAGCTCACTGGTAAGACACCAGGACATGAATCCAAAGGAAAACCAAAGGTCTGTGGTTCAAGGCTCACAAAGTACGCATGGAGATAAAAAGAAGAGGGGCTGGCATGTTGGGAGAGCAGGTTTAATAGAGAGGGAATAGAAGGTGAGGTAAGTGGAGTGGAGATCAAGAGAGAAGGTTGAAGGTGCTAAAATATTTTTTGTTTGCTGCAAAAACAAAAAACAAAAAACAAAAACAAAAATCCAATTGACCTTAAAATATTGGTTTCAGTGTTTCCAGGGAATTCTGCCAAGACTTCCCTCCCATGAACATAACTTCCTTACAAAATTCACAAAATTTAAATGGCTTCCCCTTCACATTTTATCTTTTGTTAACTAAGTCGGTCAGTGGGTTATGCTAAAACAACTAGACTGCTTGCTCTCCATTAGTTTCTATCAACTTTGATAGTTGGCTTTGGGATTTTATGCACCTCATCATCAGCTGATGCAAACACTTTGAGCCTTGACATCTTATGTATAGGCATTTACTGTATCTTGACCATGACAAAGTGTTGGAGGGCTGGAACAGTCATTAACTGACCTGTCAAACATAATTATTCGTTTCATAGTATAAATCAACTTTATTTAAAAACTAATAATGAAACCTAAATAGACAATACAGACAAACAAATGAAGGTAATAGTATATGCTTTGTTTAAACAAATTAACTTAACAAGGATAAGAGGTACCTATTCCTATGCCATTAATTTTAGGTAAACTAAACACTGTGACTCAGACTGTAGTAGTAGGAGTCACAGTAAGACTTTGTCCACCATTTAGAATTGTACAGCACATGAGCTTTTGACATAACATAATGTTGAATATGACAGGGTAAAGCTAACACAACAGCACTCAGTCCAAATTAATAAAAATAATTTCAACAAACTAAGTTCAATGTGGTGATATCTTATATATAATTCTACATGCTCTTGCATGAATATGATTAATGAGTGAAGCTGAGTGGTGGGACAGTAATTTCCCCATGCACTAATGGCATAGGTAATGTATGAAAATAAATATCATTAAGAGCATTATTTTGATGGAAAATGTTCATCCTTCTCAGTGCGGATACTTTACTATTGAAATGCTTCTAAGACTTATGGGTGTCCTCCAGTTTGATTGATCATTGATGACAACTCCCAGACAGGTGGTAGAATTAAGGTGTCTATCCAGCTTACAAGGTTTTCATGGTTTTGGCATCTCTATAAAGCGTAGATAAATGTCTCAAAAATAATTCTTTGATTCTGCCACTTTTTGACCCAAAATTAAGCTTCAAAGTTTGTGCTTTGGCCACGCCCAATCAGGTTGATGGGAGACAGCAGCAGAAAAGACTTGGCTCCAGAATACACTGTGGCGTCATGTCAGGAACTGTGTGCCAAATTCAATTTTTTTGGAGGATCATTTTTGCTTTGTTCCCTTGGCAGTCTCTTTGGAAATTAATTGCCTGATAGATGTGTTGTTGTGGGTTGTTCAAACGTTCCTCATGCAGAGAAGGGCATAGCATTACATAAAAGTCCATTTTATGGTGACGATCGATCAAAGTGAAGCGACGGACTTCATGAGGTTAAAGCACAACAAGTAAGAAAGTTCTTAAACTCCATGACAGAATGGGCTCCATAACGATGTTCTGTGAGGAGATGACAGATTGAACAAAATTATGTTTTGCAATACAGTAGATTGTAGTATCATCAGCATACATATAAAGTTTTCGAGCAGTCACATGGTCAGGCAGGTCATTGACATAAATGCTGTTGAGTACAACTGTGGTCCTAAAAGTGAAGCCTGTGGGACACCATACTCTACAGATTGAGTTTGAGATTGTTGGCCATACCAACTATTTTAGCTTTCTTATGGAGTGAGACATAACACAATGTACATGTATGTACCTACCAGCTTTACAAACGGCTTTTTAGTCTGCCCTTTAATCTGTTAACATTCAGGAATTACTTTGGACACATTGACATAGTCTCACTTTTGAATTGTAGAGCCATCTGAATGATGCCAGCTTGCTTTCTAATATGACATGTGTTGTGCAAGTCTACTACAGTGCTACTACAGTGTACAAAAGAAAAATCAGTATAACTACTTGTACATGTACATGTAAGCATTTAACTGTCAAGCATGTCTTGTAATTTTGTTATCTACATGTACTTTGGATGCAAACTTGGTTAACTGTGGAGTGAGCTTGCTATGGGGCAAATCCACCAATATTAACCCTTTCACCACCAGTCATTCTACCTTCTAAACTGCCCGGAACACCAGGTGTCTTTGGCACTGTGTCCCAAATTTACATGCATTACTTTAATTGCAATTTTCAAAGAGAAGGAAGTACGTATTTTTGTAAAAAAACAACCCAGCATTATTTTAATCCTTAGAAAATTATCTTTCATTTGGTGCTATTTACAGGACTGAAAAATGAAAGCTGAATGAACAAGAACCTCTAAAAGTTTGAAAACCTGTATTTTTTGGTAAAAATAGCAACATGTGGTCCTATTAAAAACATGTGTCAAACCAATGTTTTCTCAACAATGCACAAACATTAAAAAGAAGACTTTTATAGGACACCTGTGATAAACAAAACGATTTATCCCACAACAAATGGCATTTTTTACCCTATAACCTTTAACCGACATTTCACATTTATTTGCACAGATGCACAGAATTAAAATCATTTTACCGTTGTGCAATATGCTTTAACTGACAGCATGTAGAAAAGGTTTTGTCTCTGTAAAGAATGATTATGAAATAAAACTGTTCTACTACTGAATATTTCCTGATCTAGTGTATCATTTGTTGTTCCTGGCTGGCAAAGTCCTCTTTAGTGTGATAATCATAGAAACAATTTGATCCTCCTTCCCCAGTGCACAAGTAAACACCACACTGGCAGCAGTTGAAAGTTGTCTTGTGTCTTGGTGAGGGGTTTTCTGGGCTTGTTTTCATTGATGAGAAGTGATGTCTTTCACAGACCACACAACAATCATGGTTCTTCCCCTCCCCTTTGAAGGGAAAATAGGTTCCGACATTAGTGAGACGTGCAAGCACCAGTGTCTGCACTTCTTCTTCTTCTTTTGTTAGAAGCAGTTGACTTGTTTTGTTGTGGGAAGTTGCCAATCAGTTGCACACATAGGTCTTCCTTGAATGACAAGAGATCTCTTTTTGTTCTTGCTCCTGGAATGTGTTGGTGCTTGTGCCCCTTGAGAATGTACTGTAAGCATTGTAAATGCTAAGAAGGACGATTTTGAGGAAAATACGAAGGTACCACGTCTTCTGTTTAGTGGATTTGTTAACTGCTGTCATTTGGTCAGAGAGATCTACTCCTCCCATATACTGATTATAGCACTTGACAATTTCTGGCCTGTAAATTTTCTTGGTAACCCAGTGTCCCCGCACCTTGACCCTTCTAGATAGGGGCACCACATCACTTTCATTTCTGATGGCATCTGTATCGGAACCAGAGTCTTCATCTGCGATGGGATGCCAATGTCTCCGAGGATAAATGGCAAAAATAAAGAAATAAAATAAAAATAAATGTTATGTATTACATGTAATTGCTTGAAAAAGGTAAAATATCCACAGCATTCATTAATGTTTTTTTGCCTGGAGAAAAACTGTTACCGGAACACAGCATTCCCTGGGGTTTATTATGATCATAGTACTTACACATAACTGTTACATTTATTTACACGAGAGATTCCTGTAATTAGTGAATCGGTGTATTTATTGTTTAGTGCATAATGCAGTTGTGGAATAGTGGCTGTCCCAAGGGTAGGAGGCTTTTGCAACCTTCTCACTCTGTTTTGGATTCGTGTGTTCTCGAGAAGTATATTTGAGGCTTTTGATATCAAGCCCCAAAGCACTGACTACATGTACTACTGGCACTACATTCATCTTTATCTTCCGCAATTTCTTAATTTCTCCTGCTAGATCTTCATACTTTCTCCTTAGTTCCACATACCGGTAATAATGATATTTATTTATTGATGATGATGGCTTTATTAGTAGTGCATCCACCAGGTGGCTCTTTGCCTCCTAATTACAGTTATTAAGTCAACGTAAATTAACTGAAATCAAATATTGGTCTTCGAATGATGAGGTCTCTAATAATGAGGCATTTTCATGGTAAAAAAATGTTTAAAGTTAACCTACAATAACTTTATTTGTGTCAAAGTACTTTAGCATACCTGCTAATTGGAGACAGTAACAAAGCAAAAAAATACCAGTAGATACTAAACAAATATTAAATTCTAGGATATTTGTGCAAAAATACTAATGCTATTCTATTGAGAAAGATACAGAAATCTACCGATACTATTCTTTTAAAAGTACTTCTTTTCTGTACGAGCTGGAGAGAAAACAATCAGGACCACATTCGTCCATTAAACAAATGAAACAACGAAAAAAGGCATTACAAAAGTTAGTGAGGTTTATCAGAATATCCATGGACAAGCTTGGCACAGGAATAGTTCTTGTTAATTACATGAACCAAATAAAGCAATAAATGGTGCATTCAAAGGCTGTGCAATAACAATATATGTAGGCGACCAAGGTTGTCTTTAATGATCACAATTGGCTGAGACTTGGGTATTTTGCTAGGGTTAGGGTTTATAACTCTTGCCATACATTAAAACAATCAGCCACCTCTTCAAATAAATACCAGTTCAAAAGAAATAGAATCACAAAATCTTGATCATCAACCAAATTTCAACTAGTTAACAGAACCAGAAGTTCTGATCTCAAGGCAAGTTCCCTAAACCCTGAGCTGCACTGTCTCTTATGCTTCCTCACAGGAGGTTGTCACAGTTGTGTTATTTCATTAGGTGAAAGTGGTTGTGTGCCTTTAATTTTTATACAAGGACGTTGGGTGTGGTTGGTTATTGTACACAGTACCTGGACAGTTTTGTTTTGCAGTTGATGAAATCATCCTTTCCCAATTTGTAATAAGCATCTTGTATTCTTTCTGGAGTCCAGTTGGGGTCATCCCTATGTTCTGTCTCCTGCATTTTTATCATCGTCATCATCATCTTATTCATCTTCATTTCAACTATCCTCTTGGAAGTCATCTTCACTGGCATGAATCCTAGATACTCAAATTACTGTAGCTCACTGAAAGCATTTGACACGGTGTCTGGACACTAGGACAAAAAAGGTGGTCAGTCCATGCCACCTACAATAGGTGCAGTCTAAATTACAGTTATTCTCAATTTCATCTTGAGTGTGTGAAACATAATGGCAGATCTTGTAGAGTAGCTTTCTGCCACTGCTCTAATCAATTTGTGGGAAATTTGAAGTAGAGAAGGTCAATCAGAGACCAGAAGAGGCTATAAGATTTATTGCTCTGTGAATTAAATAAGGATGTTTTCGCACATCTAACCACCGAATTTGGAAAGTCAAGGATTACGCACATTGTTACTTCTGCACTGCAGCCTGCATGTACGATAAATACAACAGTCGTCATTTCCGGTAATTACCATGATGAATTACCAAGTGAGTCGCTTAACCTTGTTTGCTATAAGTGCCATTTTCTCTGTGCATTGTAAAAGCAAAATTGCAGATTGATCTACATGTAGTACTTACAATTCTTAGCATGTAGATTTTGTTACAGTAATTTTAATTTGTTATTTTTATTGAACCTGAAATTTAAACGCAATGCATTAGCTGTCAATGCTAGGATCCTAACAAGCTCCTGTGGCTCAAGGATAAATAAAGTATGAGTATGAGCATGCATATGAGTGAGGAAACACTTTCGTCTGTTCTAATAATTTGCCATCGTGGAGAAGAACCCCTGAACACCCTACGGATTATCCGTCTGCCTTTATGACCGTTTCAGACTATCCACAAAAAAATCACCCAGGAAAAGGAAAGCAAACAAGTTGCAAGAAGCCAGTCCTTCCAGATGCTTGCTGCCCAGGCTAAGCTCCAAACAATCAAACGAGGATGGTGGAGGGAGTGATGAAGAAATGGAAACCAACACGGACTATTCTTTTTCAGTTTCTATGCAGTTTGAACAGTTAACCAGATAACTGGAAGTTAAGGTTATACAGGTCTGCCCTCAATGAAAACATCAAAGTTTTATTTGGTTATCTGAGTGAAAATGCTTGGTTTATGAAATATTGGAGGGGTAGTAAACAGACAATGAAAGAAGAACTTCAACCTCCTCCTCCTTACCAGTTAGCAACTGGTTTTGCTAAAGGAAGACTGTGCAAGCAAGAAAGCTAAGAATTGAGCAGGCACTTTTGTTAACTGTGATGAAACTTAGACTATCTTTTATTACTGTTGATTTGGGGTTCGGATTCCATGTGTCAGCAACCACTGTCAAGAGTATTTTCATCAACTGGTGAAACTTATATCCAAGGAACTATCAGTGTTAATTGTGTAGCCCATTAGACAGCAGGTTAGGAAAAACACTGCCATCTCCTTTCAGAAAGCTGTATCCTAAAGTCAGTGGCATCATTGACTGCTTTGAGTGCTTCACAGAAACTCCAAGGGGATTTGATTTGGCTGCAACTCTGTGGAGTGAATATAAACGTCACTACAGTTTGAGTTTGTGGCAATCACTCCAAATGGAGCTTTCTCTTGTGTCTCATCATGTTATGGAGGAAGGGCATCTGATATTTTTTTAGTGAGAAACATTGGCTTTTTAAACAAAAAGGAAAGCAACTTTATTTAACTGTCTAATCGTTTTAGCGCTGAGGCACAAATTGGGGACACTGTAAACCAAAATCAACAAAACGTATTAATGCAAATCAAGACAAGTTAATTCTTGGCTTTTGAGGAGAGGGGAAAACCAGAGTACCTAGAAAAAAAACCTCTCAATACAGAGTACATTTGTAGAGAACCAAGAAACTCAACCCACACTGAGTCTGTGAATCAAACCTTGGGCCACATTGGTGGATGTAGGCGATGAGGTAGAGTTCTGTTCATAGACCAAGTCAACCCACAGTGTTGTAGAACAGAGACTGATTGGATATGCACAGTAACTGTTTACACAGTTTATTTCGAAACTTGCTGTAGCAATCTTCGATTTGAAACAGGAAATAGAAGTTATATATCCTTAGGCCATGTGGCTTGTTATGAATGTTCTCATTTGTACTGTTTAATAATTATTGATAGGCCATGACATTTGCACAAGAACAAGCCATCTGGTGAAGCTGCAAGATATTGCTTAAGGTGGCTGGTACCAGTTTTCAGGGTTTTGACGACTTATAACTTTGAAAGAATAGAACATAAAGGCAGACCAGGGCCACTGTAATATTTTGATAAGGTTGGATTATATAACTTATACTTGACCAAAAGCAGCTGTTATTTTGTCATCAGCAGTTACCATGGCAACATTACACAAGGGTTTTCCAGCCCTGATTTTTAGCGTATGTCACTAATAGCTTAAAAAATTAACCCGGTGACCCCGTGTTTTTTTTTGGTAATAGCTTTTAGCATCTGAAAAGGAAAATGCACAGCAATTTAAAAAGAATTTTACGGAGCCGATTTCTTGAAAACTTGGAAAAACGACAATTTGCCCAAAGTAGAAATTTCCTTCCGTATAATTTTTTTATTTTTTTTCTGACGTTTCCTCTCAATAGTAATATTATATTGAAAGAATAAAAAGAAGGGGTCACTGGCCTTGTTTTCGTGCAAAGCCTTCGTGAGTTCCGTTATTCCTACGTGCGTACACACGCATTAAAAAATCCAGACTTTATAAGATCAGCAGTTGCTCATGAGCCGTTTCGACTACCGCTGACAGCTTCGTGTGCCCGCGCGGGCACCTAGTGAACCGTTTAGTTCCAAATGTTTGCAGCTAAAAGATCATTTACAGATCTTTACAGTTGTCATTGTCGTTCAAGACAAACCTCCAGGACTTACTCTGAGGATTTCTTCACAAATTCTGGGTAGATTTGCCATGTTTTTGTCAAAAAGCATCAAGCGAAAGTTTGAAATTGCTTACAGAACAAGTGCGCTGTTGGTGTTGGTTGAAGATGTATGAAGATCGCGAGGGTGGTTCTAAATATCGTAAAAGGTGGAGTTTCTTTGTTTGATAATTTTTACTGGCATTTTGTCCTATTCTTCGTGGCTGATTTCGTCGAAGTGTTTAACGATGGCGGTCAGTATCCTCTTCGTTCGTGTTACTCGCGGTGTCTTCGCTGATGAAGATGTCGGTGGATTGGGTAGGATAGCGACCAGTGCCCTTTTACCAAATGTGTTGTAAAGTTTGTAAATGTCGTCGTAAGATAGACCACTATCGGCGATGTTTAAAGCCATTGATCTTTTAATTGGCCCAGTATCGCTTGTGTTGAACAACTTGTCACTGAATGTTAAAAGAAGTTCATGGCGTCGATCGAGGTGGAGCATGTTTTCAACTGTGTGGGAAACACTGGTGATACTGGAATTCTCAACGATATCTTTTCTGGAAAGGCTAAGCGATGACTCAAAAAGAATTTTTCTCAGTGCTCTGACATCTTCCAAGGCATCGTGAGCATCGAATTGTTCGTTGAACAGATGGGTGTAAAGACTGCTCTGGTTCGGTTTACAATATCCACCAGTCTCAATTTCAAGTGCTTTGTGTTTGTCTTTTATCAGATTTTTTAGAGCACTTTTTGCATGATCTTTTAGAGCATCTGTTTTTAAGTGCTGTGCAGGAATGAGGATATAAACTTTGCTGTTGTTTTTCAGGTTTGCAGTATTGTGCTTCTTAAACAACAAACAAAAAATCCCCCCTTTCTCATCATCTGATTCCTTCTTGTAAGTCACCCACCACACGCCAGTACATGAATCAAATGCCATGTTATCATCGCTAATCCACTGGTGCTTGAAACAGTCTCATTTAGGGGCGGAATTTTTTTCTGCTCCCTTTCAGTTAGGCTGAAACAACGGTTTTTATTACGAGTGTAATAACTGTGGACGATTTCCGAAGGCCCGAGAGTGCTAAGAGTTACTCTGTTACTCAATAATTATATTCCGCACCTGCCAAGCACGTTTTTAAATATTGCCAGGCTATCTTGTCGCAAGGCTGAGTATCCCAAAAGTAATAATTATCGTTAACCTAAAACCCATCCAGGGAGCCTAATATGTCCAAGTGCAAGTCATTTGTTACTTTGTAGAATGTTCCATTCATAATTTTCACTGTTTGAAGGTCCGGGCAGATAAATCGGGGGGGTTGTTGCGTAAACTATTGCTTTTTTTGTAGTGTCTAGTTTATATAAACGATCTTCAGAGACTGCAGTTTTGCCGACAAGAAAGTATCCAAGGATGACTTCAGCACCTGCACGATATGTGCAAGACCAATCATCTGTGGTCCTCTCTGTAAGTACCTCTGGCCCATTTTAACTTTCAGTAAATAGTACTCTTCTCCAGGATCGCCTGATGCAACAGCAATTAATGCATCTTTGGTAACCAGATCTTTAATGCCTGTTCTTGGAAGTCTCCTCTTGTTGCCCGCTGATTACCATAGCCTTTCTCTTGTTGAATTTCGATTGTCTCCCAATCATCCACATGTTTTTTGTCTTCACATTCACTGTAGTCATCATCAATGCAGTGGTTACAGTAACATGACAGTTGGCAAACATCAAGACTATTACTTTCGCCAGTTGAAATAATACTGTGAATGCTCCTGTTTCCTTTGACCTTGGTAAATAGTCTGTAAGGCCTGTCTCTGTTCACTTTGTCAAGGTAAAAAAATATGCAACACTTGAGGGTTACGTTCTCTGACTGATAACAGGATGGCGCAGCTTCCTTCAAGTTCTATTCAGCATAATCAAACAGATCACGGGCATTCTGAATGATGACATTACCTTTTATTACCGCCATGTCTGCCTTGTATTTCAAGTTTGCTCCAGCACTATCCTGTGGACCTTTTTCGTGTGAAGTCTCGTAATAGTTACAAATGGTAAAAAAACCGGACTCTTTTATGGAGAAACAGACATCACCCATACAGTGGCGGCTTTTGTACTAAGTGGAGCACCCGTCAGTGAACTTGTGCATTACTGTTGCATTGTGCATTATTGACTTTAAGTAATCAGCAATAAGTTCCCGGCGTCAGTGCCCCAAGTGATGGTCATGTTTACAGTCAGGGGAGATGATGAAAATATGTTCTGTGACAAGAAGTGGTGCATCGGGTGAACTTTCTACACCATCAGTGCTGTTTAGGGCATGTTTGTGAAGAAAAGTAACATGGATGGATGCTTGTGCCTGCGAATAGTAGTACGACTGCACCTCGTTCTGGTAGTTACAAGGATAGTTTTCGGAATAATCATGAATGCAGCAGACATGATTTTGCGGTAAGTTATCTAATAGGCGTTTGAGCTGCTCATGCTGCCACCTTGCATGGAATTGATGCGATGGAAAGCTGTTCAGAAGTTCCTTCAAATGTTTGAAAATATTCAACAGGACCTGTCTCTTTGATAACAAGTTGCAGTTTTCTTTTCTCCTGGCTATGTGCTTGTTGGATGTTAACATAATTATTGAAATGGCTGCCATTTCACTTTAGGTGCATTAGGGGCGGTGTCAATTTCTTCCTCTATCTGCTGAAGACTGTCATGTTCTGCTAATGCAAGCCTTGTCGTGATATTTTTATCTCTTTCAAACAAGGAGTTGTCTCAATTAAATCCGTAAGATGCTCATAAATAGGCACAGTCTCAGATCTTTCGTTTCTGGCCTGCAATATTTTTTTTCTAAAATCTATGCAGCTCTTAAAAGCAATTTGCATGCCAACGTGCACTCTACAACAGCGCGAATTCCTATCCTGCATCCTAAGTGGTATAACATAAAATGGCCTACACTTTTCAAATGCCCTTTGCCCTATTTTAACCTCAGGATATTTTCTTTTAAAGGCAAGAAAAATCTCAGTTTGTGTCATCTTGAGAATTTGTTTTTCGTGTTGTACACAGACCTTAGGCGCAATCCTCTTTCGGATAGTGTCTTTCTTGTTTCCTGTCCTACAAGATACTTCAGGACCAGCCCAAAAATCGTGAACTAACTTTCCAACCTCTTCTGACAAAGTGGCAGATCGAGTTTTGCAATCTGTATACTTCCAACAACGTTTTCCTCCTCGCAGAATTCTAGTGCAGTGCTGAAAACCTCTAGAAACACAATCTCTATTTATGTTTAACCTTTTAGCGATTTTTGTTGTTGGGCGGGCATTCGGGACTGCTTTGCCAGAGATTAGTGAAACTCCAACATTCACTGTGTAGCATCATCGGATCGCATGTTCTTCATGGCGGCGCGTGCAGTCGCTATATCATTTAAGGCAGCTGTAGCCATTCGAGCATCGTCCTCATCTTCTGGTGACCTCACATGTCCCAGTTGCTCTAAAGCCTTCCTCGTAGACAGGCTCTCTACCAGGGCGGCTACCATGGCTACCTTTTTTCTCAGACTGTATGGGAGGCTTTGCCTTACTGAATCAAGAGCTCTTTTTTCTCCATTCGGCTAGGAACGTCTGGGCATTCTTTGTTTTGTTTGGATATCGCCTGTCTGTTTTTTTATCTCTCTTTTGATTTCCGTTGTCTCTGGTCCGTCTTTTTGGCTTCCACTGCATCTTTTTGCCTCTGCCGTTGTCGAGCTTTGTAGAGTCGCAAGGCTGGTTTTCCAGTTAACTGCGTTGACCCTCTAATAATAAATGTATTGCCTATTTTTTCTTACTTTCAATTGATTTATTTAGTTAACCCTTTACCCCCTAAGGGAGATAAAAGGGACATGTATCCTCTTCCCTAAGGGTTTTTGGTCATAATTGAGTGATCTGAGGAGCCTTCGGAAAAAGTTCTCTACAGCCAAAATTAAGCACTACTCAGACATATAATGCAGACAAAAGTTGTAGCAAAATCAATGAGGCATTTAATTCTGATAAGAAATGTACAATATTGACAGTCACTAACAAGAAAATAAACTCAATTTGTGAACATTTGTTTCTGTCTCGTTTCAACCACCATGTTTTCTTCTACAGAAGATAAAAGCATTCTATTTACAGTAAATATTTACGTTCAAGAAGTCAAAAACTACAAAACTTTAACTTAATTTCAATTTCATTGCCTGAATAATACCAGCTGGTTTTCCAAGAACAAATTGATGCAAAATACATCGATCGTGAAATTCAAATTTCGCGCCACTGTCACAAATAAGCCTCGGAGTGATTTGGAAAGCACTCCAGGCAAATGCGTTTCCCACAAGCCATTCGGCATTCCCTTACACTTTAAGTAACGCTTGCAGTGTCCTTTGGAGGTTTCTACAGGCCAGTGTCCACCAGTCAAGCGCCCCTCAGAAACACTAAGTGAACGCGAACTAAATTCCCCGAAAAGTGTGTTTGCCAACTCAACGCGAAACTGCAGTTGTGGTCTAGTGCAATGATTTTCCGCTTCAGTTTCCAAAATGTGAGCATTGTCAATGCTCACATCGACAAGAAACCACAACAAATAACGTCACCACTTCTCGACTTGTGGCCCACGGCATAATAATTTCTTTGCTGGTCGTTCAAATCAACACCTGCCATGTTCTTGTTGTAAGAAATGGCGGCAGGGACGGTGGGAACTTGAATAACAGTTCCATCACATTGTTTCCTGTTCACTGTTTGGTCGCAAAATGGATTCGATTGAGTGCTCAGAAAACAAACTAACTTTGTGTCTTTCCAAACTGATGCAACCAGGTTTCAGCGACAATAAAATCTTGATTCACCCTTTTGTAAAGCTTTCACTTCGGCTGTTTGTGGTGACAAACTATTGGGAAAGCCTCGGCGATTGGAGCGAATTGTTCCACAAAGTCACAGAATATGTGGTGATGCTTTCCAATGAATGGTTCACTGAGTTCTCGCACAACGCGGTAGCCAAGTCTGTGCTCTGTAGCATCGCCATCTTGTCTTCCTGTATAAACTTGCAAGTTACAAACATAGCCGTTTGATGATTTGGCGCATTCCCAGACTTTGATTCCCCTCTTTATCGGTTTCAATGGAACGTATTGTTTCATGCTCAATTGCCCTTTGAAGGCAACCATTGCTTCGTCCACGGAAAGATTCTGACAAGGGTGATATTCTTCTCGACAGGCTTTCACAACAGCCTCGAGGAAAGGTCAAACTTTGAACAGTTTGTCGTGATTTGGTTGCCCTCGCGGTATCGCATTTTCATTGTTGTTAAGATGAAGGTACTGTGTCAGTTTATCAAATCGGTCTCTGGGCATTACTCTCTTTACGAAGGCAACTCCAAGGATTTCGTCTTTGGACCAGTACAGAGATGTCTCGGGAAGGTTGTGATACCCGAACAGTACGTTGAGGCCAAAGAATGCTTGCATTTCTTCACGGCTTGTGTTTTGCCACTTTAGGTCTGGCTTTCGGGCAACGCACTGTCTAGCATAACAGTTTGTTTCTTCCATGGTCATGTCAAACAGTTCGTCGGGAATAAAGAGCTGAAAAAAATCTTTAGCGGTGCCATCTTCGGCAACTCCACTAACAGCTCCAGCTCTCGCAGTGAAAGGTGTTACATTTACGGGAGCTAGATCACGACTCCATCCGATTTGGCCATCTTTATCATGTTCTGAGAAATCTAAGTTCAAGAGATATTCTGTATTAACACTAGAAACAGAAATGTCACTATCGTCACCGCTTTCTGCAATTTCGCTGCTGCTCTCGCTTTCCAAATCACTTGCATCTGAAGGCACACACGCCGCCATTACAGAACACGCGAGAAAATTTTCACACTGAATTTACTTGCATATTTTGTGTGGAACAGTTGTCATGTGACAAGCGAAAACAGCATGCTAACCCTTTCTCTGATTGGTTAAGGGGCTCTTGCAACAAAAGGACCACAATAATAATTCTTTTGATTGGTTAGAACTTGGCAACTACAACAGTGCCATATGGCACTCTTCAGATTTCGGCGCAGTAACAGAGGAGTGCCATATGGCACTCTTAGGGGATACATTTACTGTAAATATTTTGAGACAACATAAAGCCACACCCTTTATTTTAACCTATATACAACACTGTGTGAAGAGAACGGGGGTTAAGAATGATAAGATTAAAATTAGATTGAACTCTGTGTTTGGTTTTATACTGCTTATTAAGTGAATTTATTTTTTCCACACAACTGTATTTTATTTTGTAGGTATTTTATTGGTATTCAGGCAGTCAACAAGGAACAGCCAAGTTGACCATCATCACTTATCCACTTAAACAATGACAGCGAGTGATTTACTTCTTAAATGGGACTTCTAAGGGGTTTAAGTACAAATTGCCACTACAAGACAAGAAACCCAGTAAACATAACAAACGAAACAATACCAAACAAGAAATCCACTAAAAACCCACTTGTTTCCAAAAAAAATCATGCACAGGCAGTATCCGTCCAGTATATTCCTTGGACGGGTACTGTGAGCAGTATGGGCTGATTGTGTCGCTCCGGGTGCGGGCCTTATCGTGTCACTTGAGCAATTTAAACCAATCAGAATAAAAGGTAATTTATTCGTGAACTATAATGTCAAATAGAAAACAGTCACTAAACCAACCAGAATAGCAGATTTACATTAGAACAGGGATAGGTTTTTGCAAATGAAAGCAATCAGGTATCAAGAACTGCGGGCATTATAATGGTTGACGCTTGATGTTATTGCGGGTCATTAAAAGTTTACTAAAAATCTACTGTCGCTCTATCCTGAATGTTTTCAGTTTCTGTAACAAAGATTTGGATGACCATATGAACTATCTGGTGACATGGGAAACATGGATCTTGCAGAAAAAGAGAACTGGCACAATAGTTCGTCAGAACATGAATTACTACCGATGGACGAGGCTTTGGATGCCCTAAAACACCTAAAGCAAAGCGTTTTGCGATCTAGAGGGTGCAATGACCTTGTATGCATCCCTTTAGGGCACAGTTCTTTAACACTTACCAAGGTAGGAATTTATAACTTATATTTTTGCCAATTGAGTGGCCCCATACAGGCAGAACTACTGTTAAATGAATAGTAGTACTGTTGCAACAGTGGATAGATAGATAGTTTATTTAAAATCACATTGCAGCCCCAAAAGCTGAATTAAGTAATTTTTTACAAGTCTTAAAAACAATTGGAAAAATTAAGAACTATTTACATGAATTTTGTATAATATAATAATGTAACCTAGATCTAGAATATATAATTTTCTATATTAGAAACTAGATGAATCTTAAATATATGTAGAAGTAAATGGATATTAAATATTAATAAAAATTTGATAAAAAACCTAAGTCTGAATTCATTAATGGTGGCAGTCAAAAAATATTGTTTGAAACCAATCTAATTATTACATTTGCAAGCCATGGCAAAGATGAACGTGTTTTTGGTTTGATCTGTTTTCAAATGTGGGATGGCAAAAGGGCGATGGTTTCTCAGATTATATTTGGGTTCGTTCCTGGGAGGCAGCAAGCTATTTAATTTGTGACCAGTATCAGAGCAAATCTGGTCGAATAACTTACTGCACAAAAGACTGTGGTGTTCGGTAATAGGCGTTATGCCCAACAAGCCGCAAGCACTTGTGTAGCCCGTGCAGGGCAAAATTATCGATAATGCCCTTTTCTCGATACGCATGAGCTCATTCTTCAAGTACTGCAGCAGAAAACGGGCACTCTCGCTCTTTTAAGTTGAACCAGGAGATACAATTTCTTACTAGCCTTCTTAATGATCTCATTTACATGCGCATTCCATGTGAGATTGTCACTGATAGTTAACCCTAACAATTTGGCGTTCTTAACAACCTCGAGCTCTTTGCCGTCAATAGTTATGGCGTCATATATATATCTCTTTGCACTTGTCAGGATTAAGGACAACTCTGTTTGCACGAGACCACTCGATAATCTGATCAGTC
>NC_090875.1:3699260-3701760 GCF_036669935.1 Montipora foliosa | reverse complement strand
GTCACGATCATTCCGCTAAACCACTAGACTATAATCTCTTGCAACAAAAGCAAATTGCACTCGAGTTTTCACTCCATCTATCAAATTAAACATCAAACAACAAACACATAGTGATGTTTATTACCCACGCAAAGTTGTGCAAATAAAAAGAGTTCGCGATACTGGAACCGAAATGTGAAGCTCAAATTAAAATGTTTGTGTCACAGAACGGCTTGGAAATCTAGGTCATTAAATTGGCTTACTTGCAAGCAGAATACTGATAATATCCTGTAGTCTGCTAAGATAAGAATTTAGATTTGTCTAGGGAATGGCTCAACCAGATCAATTGCACATTTGTCCCAGCAATGTTCAGGTAAGGGTCTAGGCTTGCATAGGATATCTCGGCATAATGGTTGCAATCTTACACAAGTTTCACAGTTACAGCAGAACTCTTCAATGTCCGAGTCCATTCCAGGCCAAAACAGGCTGGTACGTAGATGCTGCTTGGAGCGGACACTACCTTGATGTGCTTCATGTGCCAGCCTTAGAGC
Source organism: Montipora foliosa (assembly GCF_036669935.1). Taxonomy (NCBI): domain Eukaryota; kingdom Metazoa; phylum Cnidaria; class Anthozoa; order Scleractinia; family Acroporidae; genus Montipora; species Montipora foliosa. Next base: position 3,701,230 of record NC_090875.1, on the reverse strand, counting down.
CTTCTTCCTGAACTGAGCTGGGACGCAAATACGACGACCACGGCACAGTAAGCCTTGAGCGTAAGTCTTTTCATCCTTCAGCGGTTCCACTGTCTTAAGCTTCCATCCGATGTGTTCCATCCCTCGTTGACAATGATAACTACCTTTTGTAGTTCTGTGTCTTTCTTTGCAGCCTCTTGGATCTCCTCAACGGATAGCAGTGCACTGTCCTTTTTGACAAAGTTCATGTACTGCTCCGCAAAATTTACTTCAGTTGCTGGAGAGGTCACTGGTAATCTAGACAAACCATCAGCAATATTCCTAGCCCCTGGTTCATATATGAGGTTAATGTCATAGTCTTGAGCTCGCAATGCAATCCTCTCCAGTCAAATTGACTGTGACGGCTTGGTAACCATACGTAACAATGGCTTGTGGTCTGTTCCTACGGTAACATGACGACCATATATATACATAGTCATCAGCTGAAATAATGGCCCATAGGTTCCTCCAGTGTTCTTCTGGGATCGATCCGTACACAACGGCATTATCAAAGTAGTTCAACACACCAGCCAGTCCTTCACATATGATGCGCATCACTCTTTGATACGCCTCTGGAGCTGACGCCAACCCAAATGGCAACCTTTTAAACTGGTGAACCTTTCCAACTGCCATAAATGAAAAAACCAATCACCGATGCTCTCTGCCCTAAAGGGTCAAGACTTGCTCATTTGTATGGTTTACCCAAGACTCACAAGCCAAAACTGTCTATGAGACCAATTTTATCGGCGACTAATACATACAATTACCCACTCGCAAAATGGCTGGAAGAGAAATTAAAGCCTCTGTCAACCAATGCTAACAGCGTCAGTGATATCTTTCAATTATCCGAAGATATCAGAAACATCCCTGTTGATGCTGACCACATACTCCTATCATACGACGTGACAGCTCTTTTTACCAATGTTCCTGCCCACGAAACCATCGGAATACTTGGTGATAAAGCTTCTGCTGGAAACTGGTTTAATAACACCTACAGTCTGAACCTCACCAAAGACCAACTTATGGAATTACTCAAGCTTGCAACAACAAACCAACTCTTTCAACGTGATGGTATACTTTACGAACAAGTAGAGGGCGTTGCCATGGGCGCTCCACTTGGGCCCCTATTAGCCAACACCTTCATGTGCTCCATAGAAGAAAAATTAGAAGAGAGAAACGAGCTCCCCTCTTTTTATAAACGGTACGTGGATGATACTTTCACAATCATGCCAGACCTTAAGAAAGCCAACGCTTTCCTTGATAAATTGAACTCCTGCCACGAGAACTTGAACTTTACTATGGAAATAGCCGAGCAGGGCACTATTTCTTTTGTGGGCATGAAAATTACTAAATGTGGAAACAGACTTGAAACTTCGGTACACAGAAAGTCCACAAACACGGGCCTGCTCCTTCACTATCACAGTCATATGGACAAACGATACAAAACGTGTTTACTTTCCACAATGATCAACTGCGCTTATCGCCTGTCATCGACTCCTAACATGTTTTCCGCGGAATGCAACAAGCTTCGAACTACCTTTCTAAACCTGAATTATCCTGTAAATTTGATCAATTCTTCGATTAACGAATTTTTGCACAATATTGACAATATTAGTGCGCCTGATGAAGCAAGTGATGGCACCTCTAATATCGTGGTACCACTACCTTTCAAAGATCAGAAATCAGCTAACTCAGTAAAAAGAGAAATGCAAAATCTGAACGCAAAAATTGGAGTGCAAATCAAGCCTGTCTTTCAGTCTAAGAAGATCAGCCAGGCCCTCTCCCCGAAAGAAAAAAAGCCCCCAATTGTAAACAATCAGTGCGTGGTCTATAAAATTCAATGTGATCTGTGCGACACCAGATTATGTTGGGTACACAACCTGACACTTGCACCAACGCATTGGCGAGCATAAATATTCTGCAACTGGGAGACACTTGGAAGACCATGGGCT
>NC_090875.1:3684260-3694260 GCF_036669935.1 Montipora foliosa | reverse complement strand
AATGCATTTTTAAAATTACGGTCCTTTGGCAGTCTGCTCGTTTGTTTACAAAAATTTGGTTTTATCAATGGAGTTGATAATGTAAATTGGCCACCGGACAGAGATTCTAAAAGCTGACGTTTCAAGCGTTAGCCCTTCGTCAGAGCGAAGGGCTAACGCTCGAAACATTATCAACTCCATTGATAAAACCAAATTTTTGTATACTACTTCCCCACCGACGCAGCACCACAGTTTCTTTAGAAACTACCCCCTTCATTCATTTGTTGCTCGTTTGTTTGCCACGTACACTTTTGCTTATTCCATGCTTGCCCTAGTAAAATGACCTATTCCCGTAAAACGTTGGAAATCGGTCTTGACCAGCTCCTGTGTATTAAGATATTTATAATTTTAAAAATAAAAACGCGCTGAATGCATTGTTGAGTTAAATATAAGCATGCTGAATTTTGTTTTTGAACGCGAGAGAATGCCGAAAATGCCGAGAATGCTTACTCGCCATAAGCGAGTGCTTCTCATACTTCTCTATGATTCTTAAAAATAACCAAATGCTAATATTACTCAACAATGCACAAACAATTTTTTTCAGTACTTATTTAAATGTAAAGCGGTAAAATAAACTGAACATAATATAAGGTAAAAATTAAAATTAAAAAAGGACAGACAGAGAAATAAACAAATAAACAGTCGACCAATGCTATAATGTTTCCATAAATCCACCTTTTACAAATCCATATTTTACAAATCCACCTTTTACAAATCCATGTTTTACAGATCCACCTTTTACAAATCCATGTTTTACAGATCCATGTTTTACAAATTACAAATCCATGTTTTACAAATCCAATCCAGTCCGTGTTTTACAATATCGCTGGAACTTTGCATTCTCTATGGAACTTGTATCTTGCGAATGCTACATTTGATCGTGGGTTCACATAATCGAATCGCTCATATACAGGTCCTTCGTGTTGTATTGTAAAACATCCCTGATGAAGTGTGCGTTAGTCACACGAAACGCGTAGGATAAAATAAATTGTTGAGTTCGCAGACGTGCTGCTCACTAGTTCAATCTTAAACATTTTAAAAATTAAAAATTAAAAACTTGAAGAAAAATTAAAAAATTAAAAATTAAAAATCTTCCTTTTACAAATCCATGTTTTACAAATCCAATCCAGTCCATATTTTACAATATGCCGTGATGAATTACTCAACGGACTCGCTCGCCTTTTGCACTCTCTTATGGAACTTGTATCTTTTTTTTTTTTAATTATTTCTTAAATAACAACATTTACTTACAATAATACAATGCATTACATAACATACATGTATTCAGTAAGCTATAAACAAAAAAGAAAAAAGTCATTACTACGATTTCTCAGCTAAATTATTAATCTATTCCGTGCATGCATGGCTTCCTTTTAAAATCTTTTATATTAAACATGTTTCAATTTAATTTTATTTATTTTGTTGAGGTTTAAGATTTAAAAGGTACTAAAGAAGATAGAAAACTAGGAAATCTTTCTATTTTTTGGGAGTACTTTCTTTGTTTTGCAGGACCATATGTAATATCTGGCAACAAGGAAGTAAAAGTATTGCTTTATGTTAGATAGGGTGTTCGATCTCAGGCCAATTATTATGTCGGGAGTGAAAATGTTGGATTTTAGTCTTATTTGGTTTTCGGCCAACCATTTTATAAAGCCCCACCAAAAACAAGACGTCTCGCTACACGACCAAAATAAGTGAAAAAGAGACTCCTTTTCCGTTCTACAAAAGGTACAAATATCCTTTTCTCTAATGCCTATTTTATTTAGAAAATCATTGTCTCTAAATGCCTATGAAGTAGTTTAAACTGAAAAATAATTAATTGGTAGATTTAGTGCTGCAGAAAGGGAGTTTGTAGGCCATCTCCCAGTCAATGGCTTTGGAGCACTCAAGGCTGCAGTCGACACACCATTTCTCTTGGCTTTTCCTAGGGTTGCTCTGTCTAGCGCTGATCAGCTTTTCGTAAGTCAATCTATTGGGTTTAGGAGCTTTTATAAAATTTCTGTTTTTTTCATTTTTGTCTTGTATAGCATTCCTTAACAATCTTCGGCACAATACCACCCCGTGATAAAATTTGTTTTGATGTCGAAGCGTTCCTAGAATTCAGTGAAAGATAGCAGGTTATCTGTGTCTTTCATTAAATGCCTGACGTTTTGTATTCTTTTGGAAGACCATGATTTGTAGTAAAGAGGTTTATTTCCAATTCTCACAAGTGAATTCTGCCACAGGTAATGAGAGCAAATTTTCGGTGGAAGTTATGCTATCGTCATAGCTGATTTCTGCCCAGATTTTTACAATTTCTGTTGTAAAGGGGTGTGATATATGTATGAACTTTGCCAAATCATTTTTGTTCAGGTTACCCTTAAAGATAACAGCCCCGCCAAAATCGTGTAATTCAGAATCAAAGAACAACTTCCATTTCATCGTTTTCCAAATATTTTTTGACCCATGTTGATTTGAGCGCTTTATCAAAAGATTTATTGACGATCATCCTTCAACCTCCATTTTTATAATCACTGATCATAACATCTCGCTTAATTTTGTCCCCCCTTCCACTCCAGAGAAAGCTGTAGAACATGTTGTTAATCACATCTAAAGCGGCATAGTTCGTTGGCAACGGTGATAGAATATAAACAAGCTGAGAGGCGATTAAACTTTTTAATACAACGATTTTCCCTAACAGGCTTAGACGACGGTGTTCCCAGCAGCTTAAGCAGTTTCTAACCTTTCTTAATTTTTCGTTGTAATTTGCTTTCATGCTAACCACGGGATCAGTCGAAATCCAGACACCTAAGGCCTTAAGTTTGTCTGTAACCCATTTTAAATCTTTTTCGGGACATAATTTATCCTGACGCCCAGCGCTAGCTCCAATCCAGAGGACTTCTGTTTTCTTGTTGTTAAGCCGCAAGCCAGATATCACACCGAAAAGCTCTAGGTCGAGTAAGGCAGATGTAAAGGACTTTTTTGAACCGTGTAAAATCATGGTCGTATCGTCAGCATATTGACTAATCTTGATTTCATTTCCATACACAGTGATCCCTTTTATATCTTTTTTTTGCTCATATTTTGTCGGCTAATATTTCTGCACAAAGGATGAAAGTATAAGGGGAAAGAAGGCAACCTTGCCTGACTCCTCTTTCAGGAATGAAGTAATTGCTTGCCCATCCGTTATTAAGGAAGCAGCTTTCTATGTTACGGTAGCATAATTTGATCCAGCTTATTAATGACGATCCGAAATTGAAAGAACCTAGCGTTTCCATATAAAAGACCACTCAACTGTGTCAAACGCTTTTTCGAAATCTAAAAACAGTAACAGTCCGGGAATATTATGAGCAGCAGTATGATTTATTAAGCCATCAATTAATCTTATGTTTTCACCAATAAATCTCCCTTTAAGAAAACCGGTTTGGCCTTAGCCGCTATTTTATAGTCGGAGTTCAGTAGAGTAATTGGTCGCCAGTTTTATACAAGGTAGGATTCTGAATCTTTTTTGCTTAATTATCCCACGTCTTTGACTTATTGAGAACTTTCCTTCAGCATAAGCGAAGTTAATTGCATTTAAAAGACAGCCCGAGATTCCATTCCCGAAAACGTTATAAAATTCTATAGGCAAACCGTCCGAGCCTGGCGTTTTTCCGGGTTTCATACTTTTAGAGCTTGTAAGCACTCTGCTTTGGTTAACATGCCCCCGCCCTTTTTCTTTTTCCTCAAGGTTCAATAATCTTGAAGCAGTGTTTCCAAAAAATAGGTCGTTAATGCGTGAATCATCGCAGCCTGTTTTGGAACCATAAATATTTGTGTAAAAGGTTTCGCATTCAGACAAAATTTCTTTGTCTGAGCTGGCAAATTCGTTGTCACCTAATTTAAGTTGAGTGATAACGCCATTTTTGAAGTGGCTTTTTTCAAGATTAAGGAAATACTTTGAATTTTTTTCACCTTCATTGTACCATCTGCATTTTGCCCTCAAGATCGCTCACTTTGTTCTGTGTTCAATTATCTTTTCTAATTCCTTCGTTTTCTCTTCCAGTTGGATATTAATCACTAGCTTTTCGTTGGGGTTATTACATCCGGAATCAATTTGCCTCTGCAATATATTAATTTTCTTCTCCAGTTCTTCTGCCGCAACATTTTTGCCTTTTTTGTTTTTGCATATCCCAGAGTTTGCTCTTTAACTTTTAACTTGATCATTTCCCATAACAAGGAGGCATTCACTGATTTATCATTTTGATATTCGTCCTTAACACCCTCAATGGTTGCCCTAATTTGATTTATGTATTCCGTCTCTGATAAAAACGATGTGTTTAATATCCAGAAGCCTGGTCCCCTTGGATTCCTGTGGATTGCAATTTGAATCGTCACCATCACATGATCTGTTTTAAAGCCTGCCAAGATGTCCGTGTGCGTGACATTACACATTAGACTCTGACTCACTAAGAAAAAATCTAATCTACAATGGATTTCGGGGTCTCCTTCTACGCCATGTGTATCTCAGGATATCAGGGTTAGATACCCTCCATGCATCAACCAAGTCGAATTTTGTAGCGTGCTTGTTGATTGCATTAACTGCTTTTGTGTGGGTTTTGGGAAGACCACCTTTCTTGTCCTTTTCTAGATTAAATACTAAATTAAAATCACCACCTAAGATTACATCGTCACAATGAAAATCTTGCAAGTGGCTAACCTCTCAAAAAAGGCTGGGTCGTCATCGTTTGGTGCGTAAATTGTGGCCAAAGTGAAAAGCTTTTCATTTGTTTTGATATCACAAATAATAAATCTGCCCTTGGGATCCGAATACGATCTTTCCAGCTGAAAGGCGAAATTATTGTTAAAGAGAATTGCGACTCCACTACTGGCGCTGGAGCAGCAGCTAAGCAAAGCTTTGTAACCCCATTCGGATGACCAAGTTGTAGTTTTTTGCTCTTAGCCAATTAAATGTTTCCCTTCTTTTCAGTCTCTCTCCTAAACCCCGAACATTAAGTGAACATATTTTAAGATCCATTACTGGATAATTTTAAATTAAAAGAAAGTAATTCTGCATAAAAACCATGCAATTGAAACAGCTTGGATCGGTCGAGTCGGAGGTAATGAAATTAACGTACATCTCATATTTTAGCTTACGAACTGCACATATATACAAATGACACGAAAACATCAACATATAAAAAGACCTTATTGTTAGGCTGAGGTCCCAGCAGCGTTCATAGGTGTTAACGTCCATCTTGAACTTCTATTGCCAATCAAGAATTTGGGTGCGCACATTGGAAATAGCTACTGATTTGAACTTCTTTTGACTACAAGGGATTTGCATAGAAAATTGTCATTATTTCAACGGCGAAAAGAAAACATAGGCTTGCAAGTAAATAATGCTAGGTTTGAGGTTGCTTAAGATACTCGGCAATACTTTTAAAGTCATATCTTTCATTGTTTATAAACAAAAATCGACCTTTCACTTTGTTCTTTCACCATATTCCTCGCGGGCTTTCATCATGGCTTTGATCAATACCTTTCGTTTCTCCTGGATAGCCCTGGCATAGTCCTCTGTAATGTATGCATCAGCGTGTAATAGATTCTTTAAGCTTACCTCTAACTGACCAGACTTTTTCTCAGTCTTACCGGCAGACAAATCTTGCAACACTTGGTCTGCGCCTGCCATGAACTTGTATCTTGCGAATACTACATTTGGGCGTGGGTTCACATTTTCGAATTGCTCATACTAACTGTTTTCTTCGGGTATGTTGGACCAGGTATTGTGGATGTCGCGGCCTTTCTGACCCACCCAAATTAGCAAATAACTGCACTTTTCTGCTTCTGACCTGGATTTGAGAGGTCGGCTGAACATCAAGTTGATGTGTTGTTTGAACTGTCTTCATTCTTCGCGAAGGTTTTCGCCTTCCCACTTCATGCTAGGTGTCGATCCCGCTTAAAGCCATTGCATCCCTCTTATTTACTTGCCCAATTCTGATACCATGAAATAACTGAAGATTTGCAGCACACATCTTTGATATTGGACATCCATGTTTTGTTCAATTGACGCCTGTCAAAACAAGTTATCCTCTGACCAGTATCACGTGGCCATATCACGGGCTCAAGCTCAGAGCTCACCGAGGTCAGCTGTTCTTTGAAGTTGACCACTGAGTAAGTACTGGTCTTCAGTTGGATTGCAGGCTCAACCCAGGTTAACTCACCTGGAGCATTTACCATTTGTCAACAAAAACCGAAAATTACGGTTGGAAATTCAAATAGTACAGCTCATTCCACCGGAAAGTTTCCGAAAAAGATGGAAATCCTCAGACGCTTTTCCACTCGACCCGGTTCACTTCGGTCTCTTTTTCCGCCTTTCGACACTGCAGATGCAGCCTTCATTTTGATTTGTCATTGCTTTGTTCTAGCTGCGAGAGGCTTGGTCTTGGCGAAACGCCACACCGGGAAAATCCTTTACCATTACGACTATTCCATTCCAACCGGATTTTCCGTGCAAATGGCAAACGCCCCTAAACATAAGCGAGGTTTCATTTTTCGCGCACTTTCTGTGGCTCGACGCAGTTACACAGCCATACTACGGTTGTTTACCATTTACCAGAAATATCCGGAAATTTCGGTTGGAATCTAAATGGTAAGCCTACTTTGGTCTTCCCAAACGGAAAATTTCCGGAGAAAACGGGATTTCTTGAAAGGTAGTTCAAAACTCCCAAGCAGAATTTCCAAACGGAAAACGTGTTTACCATTTGCATTTCCCCATGATTTTGCCTCCCTCCAGACTCTCTCGGTAAACATTAACGGATTTTGCATATGGTACACGCCTATCCCAACTAAAATTTGCATTCAGGAGTTTTATGCTTGCCATTATTTTGAACACACCTAGTACCAACCGGTTTCTGCTTGTAAATGGTAAACTACCTACATCAACTATAGTTCTTACACAGTCGAGGCTTTTCGTTTTCAGGTAAGAAAACGGTTTGGAAGATGTTTTCTCTCTGCATTTTTCGCTGGATTCAATCCAGTTTGACATATCATGATATCTGTGGTCCACACTGGTTGTTACGCAGTTATTCAAGTCAAGCATCGGAGGGATATAAACTTAAAGCTGAGTGTTTATTTTTAATTTTCTTAGAGCTGCTTTTTTCTCTGTATTGCAAATTTTGGCATATCTTTAGAAGTTCTGATAAGGTTACATGATGCCTGGAGGACCTATGTCTAGAACAGAAACGAAAGGAGAGTGAAAGAGAACGACAACGACAAAACAGAATACCATTAATAGCTCATACTTACTCCCCAAATTCTTTCCTCGGGCACTAAACCGTTTGTTATTTTTACGGATGCGTTATTTCAAGTGGATGCGTATTTTTAAAAGGTGGTTTAATCGGTTCTTCCTTTGTTCAGGAATGAAAGTCGAATGTTTATTGTCAACTGGAATTAAATAACAATTATCTATACTCTTTTGGACATAAAGGAAAAGTTGATTTGTTTGTTTGTTTTGCTCTAAACTGCGAGCGAACAAGTGCTTTTTTAATCCGTTTGCGCAAGTGGTTTTCGTTGTGCCTCGACAGTGACGAGAAAATTCTTGCCCTGATGTTGTAAACACGTATTCGCAGTGAGTTCTCGTAAAATTATGGGGAAATCGTACTAGCTTGTGTTTTCAGAAGTTTGTTTAAAGCAGCAACACGTTATTTAAGGGTTGGAGCAGATCTTGTTTGAAGTTTGTCCTTTCTTGGTTGCATTACCGTATTTTGCCGATTCTTGTTCCTAGCCAAGCTGGCGTTTTTCAATGAAATACATCAAAATGTGAATCATCTTGTTTTCAGAGATAAAGTGGAATAAAGTACGTTAGTAAAACTCTTCTTTGATCTTGAACTGACAATTTTTTTTTATGGTTTCTAATTTTAGGGTGATTCCTATTCGCTGGCTGTTGACAGATGACTCTGAAATGGCTTTTTTCTTTTTCCATTCGCTCGCTGAGGGTGTGCTTGTTTTCTTTTAAAACTCATTCGGTTCAAGAAAAACGTATTGCCAAACTGGTGAATTCCAAAGTAAATTTCACTAGAAAAACCGATATCGTACTCATCGCTTTGTGATTCCTGAAATAGCGGTTTTTAGCGTAAACTTTACCGTGGAATTCAATAGTTAGGCAATGAATTTTTCCATAGAAGAAAGCAAAGGAAATGATTTAATTATTAAAGCAGCAACCGGAAACATTAAAACGCGGACAATTCGAAACGTTTTATTTTCACAAATCCTACAAGCAGTAAGAATAAATAACCAGGCCCCAGTTCCTGGAAAGCCGATTAAAGTATCCTCGGATTAGAGGTTAAACGGCGATTAAATTATTCCCGGGATAACTAATCGAGGGATAAAAAGGCATTCCTGAAAACAGATTTATTCCGCAATTAACTATCCCACGATTAAAGGTAGGAATAAACCGGTCAAACCAGTTATTTTCACCGACGCGGTTAAGCGCGGGCAAATACTCAACTGCGTGAGGAAAAGGGAAAAAGAATGGCGGAAAGAGTGGAAAGTGGAAATGAAGGAGAAGTTACAGATGAATCGAAAGCAAGAAAAAGAAAGCCGAATTTTTCTGTGAACGAAATTTTTGTAATTACGGAAAATGTTAAAAATCACCTTGCAGTTATCCAGTCCAAATTAACGAACAACATAACGAATCCAAAAAACAACGAAATTTGGCAAGAAATAACCGATGCTGTGAATGCGGTGGGGACGGCAGGGCGAACGGTAGCTGAAGTGAAGGACAAGTGGAAAAATTTGCACAGCACCGCGAAGAAAGAATTTGCAACTTTCAGGAGAGAAACAAAGAAAACTGGAGGTGGGCCAGGGCTAAAGCCCCCAAGTGCCTCCAGTGAGAAAATTATTGAAGTTTTCAAGGACACACCCGCTTTCAGGGGCTTGAATGGGTTTGAAGCAGGTACGTAAACAATCCTATTGTTACGAAAGTTGTCATGTGACTGCTCACTGCTTGATTCTGTTGTTTGTGTTGGGGGTGTCTACACATTTTGAGGGAAAGATAACTGTGGATTCGTCGGAGGAAAAGATAAGTGTCTGATTTTAAGCTATAAAAGCTACCTTTCTCTCAGGGGCTTAGCGTTCACTGCGAAGATTTCAAGTTGTGCCCAACGTCGAGGCAACAAAATGATTGCTCGTTAGTTTCTGTAATATAAAATACGTGCATAACCGAAATACTTGGGGTAATTATCAAACAAACTGAGCAATGGTTTTTTGAAGTTCAGTGTTATTGACAAGGACATCTGCTCTACGAGATTTTTATTCATCTCTAGCTCTTGTACCAGCGACCGCACATCGTACAAAAGAAAACTTTCAGTTAATTGAGTGAGCACTTAATACTGAAAATAATACACTAATATTAAACTCTGTTACGTTAGATATGTTTTGAGATTTCTCAATGATTCTTCTAGGGTCAGAAGCAGCAACTCCCAGCGAAAATGCTTCTACGATCAGCTGCGATTTCGATCGTGAGGTTGAAGATGGGGAGGTTGCTGTAGTGAAGGAAAGGAAGAGGAGGAAAGTGAGTTGCTCTCAAGATGACGTACAGCTGTACTAAGAATGCAGTACGAATGTCTTTCGTTTAAACGAGTAAATAAAATCTGTTTCTGGAAAGAAACGCAGTTGCGTGTCATGACGGAGGAGAACTGGAATCTACCGGAGTTTGAAGTGACTGTGACGTATAGAAGTCAAAAGCGTGCGGTAGTGGGGACAGCGCAAAGGACAACACGAGGGATTCAGTCGGAAATATTAACAAGAATCAGCAAAGCCAATAAGAGTACTAGCAATGATTTTGTGCTGATTACTCGGCGATGGTCAGCCATGTGTACTTTCGCACCTTTTTTGTGGAATTACCTGAATTACCCGGCTACTATTTGGCATCTCTTTAAAAGAAGAAAGGAGACTTTTGTACTATGCATCATTCCATTGATCCAGTCCAAGGAGGAGGAAT
>NC_090875.1:3669260-3679260 GCF_036669935.1 Montipora foliosa | reverse complement strand
ATCCCTTGGATAGCACTAATCGTGCTTTCAGGAATAGAAACTAATCGAGGGATAAATTTTATTCCTCGATTATCGGGATTTAACCCTCGATTAGCGTTAAGCGGCTTTTCAGGAACCGGGGCCAGGAAGCTCCGGTTTTAGGCTTGGCTAAGTCTATATACAGGGTTCGCACAGAGTTTTGGTTACAAAATTATAGACCTTTTCCAGACTTTTTCCAAAATGCTAATTTTTTTTTCCAGACCCAAGTTTAGAACGCTCGACGATACACGTAGAAAGTCAAAGTCAATTCGATTCAACAAAAAATATTTATTGCTTACAACTAAATCGTTTGACACTTATTTGTTATGCTAATCTAAAGGAATTTTAAAATATTAACTGATTGATAATACTTAGTACACACGAAAACTGAACAGCCAATTCAAATACTAGTATTATAAACTTAACTTATATAAACATTGTTATCCTACCTCATTTATAGGACCGGACCAGTTAAATACGAGCATGCACTGAGAAGCTGCTTTGCGCTCCTTTGGCCATTGTTGAATTCTTCCCACAGACTAAACAGTCGTGATTGCAGCTTCTTGTACTTTTCTCGCTGGATCCTCCGAAGCTTCTTCTCCGAGACGAGGCGAATTTGGAGGGATGTCAGTAGAGCTTCTTTGTGTAGTAGCTTCACTAACAGATAAAATGGCAGCTGAGACTTGCCGGATGCTTGTCTATTCAGTCTTAGATGCCAGCCTTCCACATCGTTGTTTGTGCGGATTGACTTCATGTATGCTGACCAAGAAGATGGAGGCCATTCACTGGTTTCAACGATCCAGGTGCTGTTCATGTAGCGAGCAAGGTCCATCAGTTCGGGAGTCGAAGCATCCCTCTCTAGTCGTCTGAACATGGGGCAGATTTCTTCCTCTGGTAAATACGGCAAGGCCATCATTTTCTTTATTAGGTTGTGGGTCCCCCGATCGTTGGTGTACGCTGACTGAAGACCAAGCTCTTGAACCTAAATGTTACATACACATACATCAGATATTTATTAATCATTTTAGTATAATTTGCAAAGGTAGGATGCTAAGGAAGTTAACGTTCAAACTACAGGCAGGAGTACATAAACGATAAATAAATAATAAGGGAAGCTAGCATTCTAAATGTGATAGCAAATTATTTGCCTAATCACAAAAGTACTCCTTGTCCATACTTACTGACTTAAAAAATCATGTTCTAACGTTAGTTACTAACCTTTCTCCACAGAGCTTGCGTCCAATGGAATGTGCAGCCATGGATTTTTACTTCGGGGAAAACCTCTTTCAGGGCGGACCACATGGCTTTCTCGAAGTCTACCTTTATTCTTCTTACTTGAGGCGAGCTTGGAACCAACTCCATAACCGTCTTTAAAACCTGAAATGAATTAATATTCAGTATTAATGAGAGGACCGGACATTGTTATTTTCCGTCGGTTGTAAGGGTCTCGCAATATCAACCTCAATAGATTCATTTACCTTAACATAGTCTCTTTTCTTGCGACCAGACATCAGCGCGAACAGAAGAGGTACTTGCTTCACGTGGTCTTCTTTCCTCACAAACGCGTTTATCGACAGAAGTTGCGTGAAAAGGATGCCCACACACCTTAAATGTTCCATCGATGTACCATGACTTGGACTTGGACAAGTGGTGAAGCTGCTCGTTTGTGGCGAAAATTAGGTGACGGCGGCTGCTTACTGTTAGATCTGACCGCAGGAAACCATTGGGGATATGATCCACTTCCAGGTCGAATTCCAGGTCTGTTGGATCATTTGGCCTCAACTTCTGCCGTAGCCGGTTTGCTTGCCTGGCAAGGTATTCAGGCTTGGGTAGATCTGGGCACGGCGCGTTGCCTAATTCTTCTAGATAAACCTATAACAAAAAAAAGAAAAAGCAATTTTAAAATTAGACCCACGTGAAAGTAGATAAATAGCATGTGTCTCATTGTTTTTTTTCGATTTTGCTGTGCTTAAAAACAGTATGGAAAATCATTGGACCGAAAACCAGTTGTTTTTTTTCTGAATCTTTAGAATTGAAATTACAGCGGAAATGACAAATTATCTTGCAAACATTACGGAAAACGCACTCAACAAAACTCACCTCGTCAACAATGGCTGGTGCTGGCCTAAAGACATCCCCTTTCACCTTGGATTTCACACGGGATATGACTTTCGCAGCCACAGCAGCCCCCACTTGTGCTGGATGGTTGTGGCCATGAGGTCCTGGATCGAATCTCTCACCGCGTTGTCGTACTTTGGCTTTGCACGGGTTCATTTTGGGTCTGACTGAACACTGCCAGTCAACCGCACCACATCGGCGACGCTGGACGCTGAAGGTGTAGCCTCTGGAGTCGACGAGTTTCCGTTTCCCTCTTTTAGTACCCTCATCGACAATTTCGTAGGTGACTCGGTCATCGTAAACTGGTTGCTGCTGGTGAACCGAAGGATCATCAAGGGAAGATTCAGCGCTAGCACCATGGATAGTAAGGGGGCTTCTACTGAGTTCTGCTTCACCGCTCGCCGCATCCCATTCCTAAGGTGAGAAAAAATAAATAATCAAGTGAAGCTATGATCTTCGCAGTTATGAGTTTACAATTGACCTCAAACATATAGAAATACGTGAAGATTGTCTCTATGCCGCGCGATGATGTTTAAATCAAGTTAATTGAACTGAACTGATTTCTTACCATTTGACTCTCATTGGGATCCTCCAAGATTGGCCACTCGCTTGAAGATTCGTCAACCGCTGCCTGTGTCGCGATCGGTGGGTCGTAGATTGTTGACTCGGCCGTAGAATTAAGTGGCGGGTTGAACTCTTCTGATTCGAGTATGTAGGTTGACGTCTCTGCTACTTGACAAACTGGGCAAAACCAAAGGATATTGGCACCTGCCCGGACAGCATCCCGGTATTGTTTTTGAGAAATTCCTATTAGAAGATAAAACTTTATGTTACATTGAACGTCTAGCTACAAATTAATTACGGAATGTATCCTGTCGTTTTCTTATTTAGTAAGTATTTATGCAATGAGAATGAAATAAACATCATTTTAGTGCTGTTTTGTTGGTACGTTATTTCTTTTATATGAGGTTCACAAAGCAACAACAGGTACTCCTGTTTAAGGAGTCCAATTAAGCTATACTGCGTTTTGCACTTGTTATCTTCCTTCGAGGCAGAGGCAGTCACGAAATTGCCGGATCTTAATGTCATGTTAAGAAGACAAGTTTGCTTGACACTTACCTGTGTTACACGTCCTATGATTCCATTTGTGACAACCGTCGCATTGAATACCTTGCTGTCTTTCTCGGACAGGCTGTCTACACTGGATGCAATCACCATCGCAGATAGATTCCATTTTTGGTTAGTTTTGTTTGCGTTGCTGGAAATGTGTCTCGTACGGCGATCAATGATCGAATGCATGTTAATTTTTTTCCCACCTTTTATACGGTAATCATGCTCATAATAGGCAGTTTAATTAATTCAATCGGATCACATTAAATTCATTTTAACATTGTTTCATTCATGGTTCTATTAAGTTCATGCACGTGTTTTCTGAGGGGTAAGAAGAGCTTCGAAACGATTTGCCGCGCGAAAGTTGGGGCCAGAGACTCAGTTTCTTGCCTCAACTTTCGCGCGGCCAGTTTGCGGAAAATCGTTTTGAAGCTCTTTTGTCGAACGGGAACGCTTGCAACGCAGGCTAGAGCGAGCCATGCGAGTCATCATGCGAGTCACACAGTTATTGACAGCTGACTGTTCTAAAGGGTGCTTATACTTAAATGCTCTTTATCCGTGCTATTTGAAATGGGTGCTCAGACTTAAACGCGAGACTCACAATGCTCGCAAATTGTCCGCCCATCAAAGGAAGACACCGTTGAAAGTGTTTACATAACTGTGGTCGCTTGGAAGTATCTTCATTAGCTTACCGGGATTGGAGTTTTTTCGCCGGTCAGAACACTAATTGACGGTTGAGAACATAAATGTTGAGTTGAATCGAATTGACTTTCTACGTGTATCGAATCAACTTTGATGATGTCTCGAAACGACTTCAATTTGTATCGAATCAACTTGTATCGAAACGACTTTGTATCGAAACGACCGTAAACCGTTATGTGTACAGGTTTGGAGAGGTTTTCTTGTAGTTTGTTCTATTTCAAATTTTTCGGGACCTCAAAATATGAAGGTTGTAATTAGATGGCAATGATATTTAATCTTCCTTAACTGATAATTTGCAAGATAAAACTTAAGATATTTACCTAGACTCGTAAGGGAAGCCTTGATATAAATATCACAGTCAGCCACATTGGTAACGATCGATAATCGATTTCACGGGAAAAGTTTCTTCAAAACGATATCAAAGAAAGGCCAACATTTTGTATAATTTAGTAACAACAGTATGTGGCACCAAGGTCAGTAACTCAAGAAATGTTCTCAAAACATCTGAAAGAAAGGTACCAGCAATGGGAATGGCATTGGCTTGTCTCTTTTAAGAGACATATTTTAAGAGACAGCAGCCCAAGTGTTCAATAGTCTTGTTCGCATGAGGGGCCATCTAACTGTTGTGGTTATAATCCACCCAGTGGGCAAAGTAAATTTCCAATTGTGCAAGAATAGAACAGAGTGGAAGTCTGGGTTTCATTTGTTGTGAAAACAAAGAAATTACACATTATTACCGCAGAGGTCAACGCTGTTCTCTTTCTCTTGCAAAATGCATTTGTTAACAACTGTTGACTCTTTGAGATATTCTTTCACACAACTTGCAAGGTAAAATGGGGAAAATCTTCCCTTAAATTTCCAAATCAAAATCAACAAACAGTATTAAGTTTGTATCATCATGTCTTGTTTCACTCTTTTTGTGTTTTGGTGCTATATTTACCTTATGACAACATTAAAGCTATGTAATTACTTATATTATACCAGATCAGAATTTTGCGTATTGCAATAATTATATCTGAACGTCATATATATTTATTTTCAAAGTACACCTTTTCATTATTTCACTGACGAACAATGCACTTTTGTTTTCTTATGGCAGGGTTTCACTTGCCTAAATCGAATAGAGTTGTGCATGTCACATCGTAGTTCAATTAGATACAGTGTATCTTTTTGATCTGTTTGGAGCCCATCATGACAAAAAGTGTTAACCTGGCTTGATGAGGACCAAAACTTGCTGGTGACAACATTAATATCGCCACCACTGGTTTCTGACCATGGCTTTCAAGAACCCAGTTCCTTCCAATCATTTGCCTAATGACAAACCCATTTGTTCAGACATCACTAACATGTCATTAACTGAATTTCCACGAGGAGCAGCAAAAGTAGAAAGAAGATTTCTGCATCGTAATATTGAGAGTGTTGTGCCGCCATTTAGAATTCATGAAGCCATTTGAAAAGTACGTAAAAAAGCACATTCCTCACCAGTTCTCAGCATCATTTCAAAAGAAAGGTGAATGCATTAATTTAGGCCTTGTGTTTGAAAATCAGAACACAACAGATGGGATGGTTCACATCCTGGACTCCCTACATTAGTATGTCAAGGACTTTGATGAAAGAGTGGCATTTGGCAGAGACCAGCTCACTGAAGAACTTGCACCAGGAGTTCAGCAACTTAGACAGAATGGTGCCACCCCCCCAGGCTAGGTTGTCTGGACTAGGCTTAACAGCAGAAAGTTGGCATGCAAAGATGGCATTATTAGAAGATGTTATCATCAACAACTAGTATGAGTATGAGAACGACTTCAAGCCGTACTCGTACTCGAAGTCGTTTTCTCAGCTTTCTATGTTAGCGATGACACCGAGTTCGAGTTCATAGAAAATAATATATAGATTTAGCCAAGCCTAAAAGCGGAGCTCCCGGCTTGTTTATTCGTACTGGCTGTAGGATTAGTGAAAAGAAAAGGCTTTGGAACTGTCCACCTCTTGGTTTTCTCGGAAATTGCTTAATTATGTCATTTTCTTCGCTGCCTAACTAGTGAATTCCACGGTTAATTTCACCTGAAAAACCGACTGATCGCATAAATCACAAAGGGATGAGTGTGATACCGTTTTTTCCAGCGAAATCTACTGTCGAATTCACCAGTTAGGCAATTAATTTTTCTTGAATCGCAAGAGTTTGAAAACAAAACAAGCAAATCCTCAGCAAGCGAACGGACAAGGAAAGAAGCCATTTCAGAGTCGACTGTCAAAAGCCAGCGAATAGGAATCACGCTAAAATTAGAAATCACTGACGTACTATAGCTCGTGATGTGACAGATCATACTTTATTTATTCCACTTTATCTCTGAAAACGAGATCATTTACATTTTGATGTACTTCATTGAAACACGCCAGCTTGGCTTAGAACCAGAATCGGCTAGGAAGGACAAACTTCAAACAAGATCTCCAACAAATTATGATCAATATGACTATCTAATTTATCATAAGATTTTTACGGTAGCTCTGCCATTTTTCCTCATAAAATTAAAATTCTGTTCTATTTATTTATCTGAGGGAGCCCATTCTCTATAAGCCTGCTGGCTTCTTTTGGGCTTCCTCGCCATGAGATTGTAAACAGTAAGACTTTTTTTTTCTTCTCTCTCTTGTACCCCTTATGGCGAATAAATAAATGAATGAATGAATGAATGAAATAGCAGTCATGTTGTAAGGCATATTCCTGATGCGCAGAATGGACACTGACCCGAGTAGGGACATAGTCCCCTGCCCCACAGAAGGCGGTTCAAGAATATTCAGTTTGCGTTTAGTGCATTATGGCACCCCGACCCGTGCGTGATGCATCCTTTTGTAAAAGCGATATTTGGGGAACAATGGTCAATAACCCGGAAACCTGTGGAGACAGAGATGACTCAACAATATAACAGCACCAATGCTGTCAGCAGACGGAGGCATGTTTACAATGAAAAACCTTATGAGAGGTGTGCCAATTCTTTGTCCCATTCCAAGTGTCTATACTACAAAGGAGCAAACTCCACCCCAGGGAAAGTAGACGCTAAAGTTCCTATCAGTGTGGCAACTTCATGGATTGAAAACTACTGGGCGCACAAAGCTTAGTGGCACAAAACAACGACCTTGTCAGCCTCCGTTAAGGCTAAGAATATATGAATATTCTTACAGAAATCCTAAGAACTCTAGGCACTGCGTAGGGTGAAAAACAGACTGGGTCGGGTAAAACACAAAACGCAAGCGCGTAAATAATTGGGCAGTATGTAAGGTAGCCTCAAGGCAGGCCTCCTCAGAATCTTCCATGTAAAAAGAATTATCAATATAACCCAAATAATTAAGCCCGTACAGGGTGCGTAGGGTGGAAAAAAACTGATTTTAACACCCTGGTAAAGATGCAAGCACTACATGTCAGTCCCTTGAGTAGGGCCCAAAAACGGAACAGAAGACCCCTCGATGCAAACTTCAGATATTTTCTGAAGGTTGGCAATATAGGGATGAGATTGAAGAAATTGGGAAGGTCTATAGGACATAAAACACCCAGGTTTCATCAACCTTATGGTACATCTTGAACTTACAGTAGGTCAATGTTTGATTTAAAGACTTCAAACTGAAAATAACACTATGAGCCCCAGGTTCCTCTTTTGGTCATAGGAATGTCGGAGAAACAATTTCCCCTGTTTTCGACTGACACCGTTCGTAGATCATTAATTCCTGCATCAATAGCTTCTTGCTCAATAACAGAAAATTTGAAGTCAAGTTCACAGCTAGATACACACTGCAAGATAAACAGGTCGGAAGCCAACCTTGCTATTCGCAATTGGCCAGCTTGCAATGCTGCAACTTACCTAATATCGGTATCAACGCTACTCATGTAACCAACCTGAGGATTACAGTTTAGCAATTTGTCTTCTTATTGGACTGGGATCATGGTTGACGGCCTTGCTTCTTCTTGGTTGTGGTAGGAGCCCCTTCTCCCCTAACAAAGGCATTGCAGAATATGACTTACCACCTCTTGAGAAGCAAACTGGGCGTTCAGATCTGGTTTCAGAGATTCTCGGCCACAAAGACTCAGTTCCTGGGTTCCTGCCAATGCTAGAATAAGGGAATGTGAGAGAGTAGCCTAGAGCCGGCTCGCCTGATGCTTTATCACAGGCATTGATGGTGGCACAAAATGAGAAAACAAAAAAAACTGTCGAGCTTTCTGAAGAGGCCTGTCTGAGGATTTGGTATAGCGAATATAACGTTGACGTCACCTATTGTAATTAATATGCCAACCAGAGCCTCAATGGCTGTCCCAAAGGGTCTTTGGTTCCTGTGGTTGGCACACTTGAATAACAAAAACAATGTTTGTAAACAGAGATCATCCCTACTTGGAGACAACCGATTACCGATTCACTTTTGAGGAGACTAGCAATTAGCAATTTTCTGGTCTTAAGTATTTTTCCACCAGCCCATTTAGCTTTGTTTTAGGGAGATCACCTTTGATAAGGTCTTCTAGCATAGTGGCCAGCTTGGCGTTAACTGGCGCACCTGTTTTGTCAGTTGCCGAGAACTCCTCTGCTAAGTTGTCAAAACTTGACCTAGGGGACTCCCTAAGTAACTTGCAAGACACCAGTGAGCACAGGCGAAACCTCTGAGTGTTAGTCATCACCACCAGAGGGCTTATCCTGATCACTTTCGGAGCTCATTCAGAGCCCTAAATTTAGCTTAAATCTCTTACTAAGCTCTTGTTTCAGGGAAGCGACTATCCCTGTAGCTCTGCTTTCCTCGAGGAAGGAAGCGGTGGGGATGCCCCTCATCTAAGTTTTGTGTGGTTGCTAAAATGTAAACAACCGAAAAATATTGAGCTCTGAAGGACCAAGAACCTCAAATTCGGGAAAAAAAAAATATTTATGTTTCCCTTCATATAGCCATTTCGCTAAACTAGAAGGGGCTCCAACCACGAGAAGCGATTGCCAAGCACAGTTCTCAGGCATCCACGTGTCCGTTGAAGTACACGTCAACTCGCGAGGTAAACTATAACCTTCTTTCCCTCAACTGTTGAAAACATTAGGACTCAAAGGGAAACTATAGCTTAAAGTTTCTTACCCTAACAACCGCCTCCACATTGAATAGGACGGCAAAAAGCGAGGCAAAGGCTCTCGACCAAGTTCAGTCTTAAATGACAACTTGTTGCAAAGCACTGTTCTCCGGCATCCACGTGTCCGTTGTGGTCCATTTCAACTCGGGAAACTATAACTTTCTTTCCCTCAAATGTTGAAAATGTTAGGACTCGAAGGGAAACTATAACTTTCTTTCCCTTAATAACCACCTCCATATTGCATAGGACGGCAAAAAGCGAGGCACATAACGCTCTCGACATAGTTTAACAGCTTCTAAACGACAACTTGTGAAACGTCAATTTGTCCTCCTCAGGCTTAGGTTTCGAGATAAACTGAATAAAACAACAAGAAAAAGTTAATTGAAGCGACATTATTTTCTTAGCTGCAATAATAAGGACAATTAAAGAGAATAAAAACCCGGAGACCACAATAGCACTGAACTCCACGTCTTCGCAATGTGTACTGATTATCCACGGCGGCACGTGTGCATCTCATGTTAACCGGAAGTGACGACACCGGGATTTGGTAGAATCAACACTTCTCAAGTACAGTATGCAATAATAGAATTGTAAAAGAATATGTTATTGATTTCTAAGTATGTGACAAAGACATTCCTGAAACTTTAATGTACAAAAACTTTAAAGAGCTTTGCTGTACAAAAAGACAAGAGTTCAAGAGCTTTTGTTTGTCTTGATAACGTCAGTCAGCTGTTGAATCATTTGCAGCATAAGCTGTTGTTGCTGCTGTTGCTGTTGCTGTGTTTGCCTTAACTCGGCCTCTCTGAGTTGAAGCTCTCTCTCACGAAGCGCCTGGTCAGCCTTTAATTGCTATTACCTTATCTGGAGGCTTTCTTGCAAAAAATTAAAATTAGACGAAAGGTACTTACCTTGAACTGTAATTACAATTCTCTGAAGATATGTGGAGCATTATGGGATAATTATGCATAC
>NC_090875.1:3616760-3634260 GCF_036669935.1 Montipora foliosa | reverse complement strand
TAATGTACTGAGAACATTGTATCATTACATTGATCTTAAACACTTTCAAACACCAGTTTTAATAATCCACATATATTCTGTCCTTTAAGTGTGATGCAACATACCCTATGGCTTGTTTTAGGCTTATGTACACAGTACACCACCAAATGTGGGTACCACTGACTGTCAAATGTCAAAGGCACATTTCAGATACCATTAGCTTCAAAAGCCTACAAGCCATTATTAATAGTTCTGAATTTTATGTCAGCAGTTACAGTAGATGGAGGTAATTAGCTTGCAGGGCATAACATTATCCTCATTAATTACATGCCAATAGCAGATGGTACTTTTGTGGGTGATGAGGATATCAATTTCGTTTCAAGTCAAAATGGTACATGGTAATCAAATAATAATATCATTGTTATCATTGTTATCATGTTATTGGCTAATTTTCCTAATTAACACGCAGCTGCTTTGATTTATAGTTTATTGAACGTGACGTAAAAGGGGAATAAATTGAACGCGGGATTACGTAACATGCAGACAGTGCACAGATTACTGTTCTTAGTGCTACAACGACAAAGCTCATTCTCAGGACTTTAGGTCTCTGCATCGTGATTTTTTGGCTTCATCAAGGTAAGTAAAAGCAATATTTCCTTGGCGCTAGTTGAGCTATAGTCAAGTTATATTGAAAATTTTTCAATCGCGCATTTTTTTTGACGAAAACATGGACTAAATGATGTCTTTAGATCATGCAGGGGCACCCAACGAGAATATAGTTCAAAACCACTTAAACATAACATTGTTAAACGTATTTTAGCATTTAAACGGTAGATATAGGCATACTTTTATCCCCTAAAAATTTTTTATCTGTTCGGATTCCCTAGCTGAAAGCGGATCCGAAAATTATAGGGATCAGAACTTACCTTTTCGAAAACTTCAGCAAGAAAAAAAGCTCCCGAAAATTAAACTTGACCTTTTTAGGGTAAAAATCCGTTCAAAATGGGCAATTATACCATGTTTTAGATGTTCGAAAATCCTAGGACAGGCAGGCCAGGAAGGAATTTTACAACAAATGTTCCGAAAATTCTAGATCTCAAATCGTCTTCTGAACAGATATTTTCCGAAAATTGACGTTAGGTGCCCCTGATCATGTTGAGGTGTATCGGGTCTTTATCCTTCCTCATGATAGTTGCCAGCGAAAAAAAATGTCAGGGCCATGCGCATAGCAGGTTCTGATCATCAGTTCGACTAGCTGGCACTGGTAGCATGATATGAGTAGAAAAAACTGAACTGGTTTTATTACTCTCCTGTTATTATTATTTTTTTTCTGAAAGATTGAGGTTTCACCAAATTGTCTTCAAAGAGCTTCACGTTACTCAAAACTTAGTATTAGTACGATTTTACTCTATCCAAGACTTAAACAATATCGCACCGAAAATAAGGCAATGTTATTGGCTAATTTTCCTAATTAACACGCAGCAGCTTTGATTTATAGTTTATTGAACATGACGTAAGAGGGGAATAAATTGAACGCGGGATTACGTAACATGCAGACAGTGCACAGATTACTGTTCTTAGTACTACAATGACAAAGCTTATTCTCAGGATTTCAGGTCTTTGCATCGTGATTTTTTGGCTTTATTAAGGTTAGTAAAGCAATATTTCCTTGGTGCTAGTTGTTTTGAGCTATAGTCAAGTTATATTGAAAAGGAAAGAACTCTTGAAGACGGGCACTATCTTTTGTACTATGTTTTGCACTATCTTTTGTACTTGTAAATGCCGCTTTTTTCAAATCGTATATTATTTTGAAGAAAACATGGACTAAATGATGTCTTTAGATCATGTTAAGGTGTATCGGGTCTTCATCTTTCCTCTCGGAATCTGAGTGATGATTGTTGCTGGGAAAAGAAATGTCAGGGCCATGCGCATA
Source organism: Montipora foliosa (assembly GCF_036669935.1). NCBI lineage: Eukaryota > Metazoa > Cnidaria > Anthozoa > Scleractinia > Acroporidae > Montipora > Montipora foliosa. Next base: position 3,632,348 of record NC_090875.1, on the reverse strand, counting down.
GCAGGTTCAGATCATCAGTTCGACTAGCTGGCACTGGTAGCATGATATGAGTAGGAAAAACTGAACTGGTGTTATTCCTCTCCTGTTTTTTTTTCTGGAAAATGGAGGCTTCACCAAATTGCCTTCAAAGAGCTTCACGTTACTAAATCGTAGTCAGTTTGCTCTGCGACGCTAAATTTTCCGTTTTCGTAAAAGGAAATTTAAGCTGAACTAAATGAATACTGCTTGAGGAAAAATTGATTATAGTTCATAGAGGGAAAATTTAGAATTTCAGCAAAATTCAAATGAGCAAACATTAAATATACCAAGGTTTATGTTATAAAGTCCACGACCTTTCGACTTTTTGTTCTGCGTTTACGCATGAATTAAGTAACTGACCCGTTTATTTTGCTAGTTCCTCGGGCAGAATAAGACACCTATTGTATTTTTTGTGTACGGTCATGGCGAGAAAGAACATGTGATAAAGAACTTGGTCGGTGTTCATAACTATTCCCATCTATTAACTTTGAATTAGCTCCGCGCGACACTTTTCTCCTGCGGGAGAACAGCAATCCATGAGCAAAAATGTGGATATCGAGGGCCTGAGACAACTGGAATTCAGATAAGAACTTGTCTGACACAGAACTGGAAGGATTTCAATGCAGCTTCTTCTTCTCCTTCTTCGCCTTCATGCCCTCGGCGCAAGTCCTCTGTAGATGCGAGTGCATGACCATTCGAGAGGCACTCAAATCTCAGTTGCCATGCAATGCGTATGTCCAAATTAAACTCTATCTACTGACTGAAAGAAAAATGGGTCGAACGCAACACAATGGTTTGGGGTTTTTACTAACCTGCGATCAGGCGTACTTTTCTTCAGAGAGGGTCTGAAAAGGTACGCCTGATACAATTTGTTAAGGAGTCGGTTGCCGCTTACCTGTGAAGAGTGATGTTATCTTGTGTCATGCTATAAATGTGAGCTAATCAGATTTTACGGGAAATTACCTGCACGTTGCGATTCAAGGAAAGACCACGAAAACAAAATATAGAACTCTGTCTGGAATATCTGCGAAGTCAGACTGTATCCATACAATGAACGCTGCTAGTATTTCTGCAAATCTCGCTTGACAGTTGAATGATTAAAATAGCAAGGTTAGCGAGGTTGGAGGCCCCTGGGCCCATGTAGAAGGCATGGAACAAAAATGCTGAAAAAGGAATCTTCTAGTAGCTGAAAAAAGAGGAAAACAGAGAGTGTAGAACACCGCAACAGCAGGAAAAATGTGGCAAATACCACAATCCACAGTATCCTAAAGTACTCAAAACGAGAGAGACATTGAGTGTGTGGAACACCGCAACAGAGAGAAAAATTTGGCAAATACTGCAATATCATAGCTAGTTTCGATATCTAGCTGGTAGTTCTGTTGTGGAAAGGACATAAAATTCTTTAAACGAGGCAAACGTACAGACGATTCATGAAAACGATGTCACAATGTTTAAAGAAATGAAATTGTAAATTAGCCATTTGTAATAACGTTATATAATTTAACTAACTGAATGGAATGCGGAGTCTGTTTCAAATTGTTTGTGATACGACCAGAAACTCGAAAAGAGTCGTAAAAACGCAAAGGAAATGAAGTCTTTATACTAACTGTCTTCAACGAAAACCATACAAAAACTGCTTTTCGCAAGCGTGGAGAATATCATGATTAAATTGATCAATTTAAATGCCGCATCTTGCTGATCATAAATTTTGCTTAGTAAGTGAAAACTGCCCTTGCTTTAGTTATGCCCATTCAACGCGGAGATACTTTATACTTTATACTTTATAATTTACACTTAGTTAATCGAGGAAGGCAAAAAGAATTCCAATTAGCACGAGTGAGCATCACCCTTATCCTGGACGTAATTATCTTAATTTGTTGCTATTTTCAAGGAGACTAAACATGGCTGCCGTGAAGTCATGTGAAAACGCACTATAAACAGCTCCAGTCTTCCTCCTAAATAAATACGGTTTAAACTAAACTAAAGCGCCCATAAGTGGGGGGATATCAGCGTCTAGCCATGATTTACGACAAACCAGGGTCAGGTTGACTAATAATAGATTTATTTACACGACTTGCTCAAAACTTAGTATCAGTAGGATTTTACTCTATCCAAGACTTTAACAATATCGCACGGAAAATAAGGCAATGTTATTGGCTAATTTTCCTAATTAACACGCAGCTGCCTTGATTTATAGTTTATCGAACGTGACGTAAAAGGGGAATAAATTGAACGCGGGATTACGTAACATGCAGACAGTGCACAGATTACTGTTCTTAGTACTACAATGACAAAGCTTATTCTCAGGATTTCAGGTCTTTGCATCGTGATTTTTTGGCTTTATCAAGGTTAGTATAGCAATATTTCCTTGGTGCTAGTTGTTTTGAGCTATAGGCAAGTTATATTGAAAGGGAAAGAACTCTTGAAGACGGGCACAACAGAGGAAACGGAACTGAATTTAAAAGCTGTATCTTTTGTACTTGTAAATGCCGCTTTTTTCAAATCGTATATTATTTTGAAGGAAACATGGACTAAATGATGTCTTTAGATCATGTTAAGGTGTATCGGGTCTTCATCTTTCCTCTCGGAATCTGAGTGATGATTGTTGCTGGGAAAAGAAATGTCAGGGCCATGCGCATAGCAGGTTCAGATCATCAGTTCGACTAGTTGGCACCGATAGCGATGATATGAGTAGGAAAAACTGAACTGGAATTATTCCTCTCCTTTTTTTTTCTGGAAAATGGAGGCTTCACCAAATTGCCTTCAAAGGGCTTCACGCTACTAAATCGTAGTCAGTTTGCTCTACGACGCTAAATTTTCCGTTTTCGTAAAAGGGAATTTAAGCTGAACTAAATGAATGCTGCTAGGGGAAAATTTGATTATAGTTCATATAGGGGAAAAGTTAAGAATTTCGGCTAACTTCAAATGAGCAAACATTAAATACATCAAGGTTTATGTTGGAAGGTCCACTACCTTTCGACTTTCTTTTCTGCGTTTAGTAACTTTGAATTAGCTCCGCTCGGTACTTAATTCCGCCTGCGGGAGAACAGCAATCCATCAGCAAAATGTGGATATCGAGGGCCTGAGACAACTGGAATTCAGATACGAACTTGACTCAGACAGAACTGGAAGGATTTCAATGCAGCTTCTTCTTCTCCTTCTCCGCCTTTATATCCTCGGCGCAAGTCCACTGTAGATCCGAGTGTACATTCGAGAGTTAATCGAATTTCAGTTGCCATGTCGTTATTTGTAGTAACGGTTTAATTGTTACATCGACTAAAGAAATAAGTAGTAAGGTGCTCACTTGTTCCTATATTGCCTTTACGAACGTTCTAAAACGTTCTGGAGCGTTTTAAGATATGAAAACCTCCCTCTTTGTCACGTCGATACTGGAAGCCTTTTTTTTCTTGTTATTATGATTATGATATAACAGTCGGTATACTTTATACTTAGTTAATCGAGGAAGGCAAAAGGAAAAAAAAACTCGTAAGAGCACGAGTGAGCATCGCTCTTATCGTGGACGTAATTATCTTAATTTGTTGGTATTTTCAAGGAGACTTAAGAGGTCCCTAAATTATGTTTAGCTATGTCGTTGAAGTCAACTTCAGCTTTTAAACCAGCCTGTTTCGATTAGCGTATGTCCAAACTAAACGCTATACACTGACTGAAAGGAAAATGTGTCAAACGCAACACAATGGTTTGCGGTTTTTCTAACCTGCGATCAGGCGTACTTTTCTTTAGAGAGGGCGCGAAAAGGTATGCCTGATACAATTTCTGGACTTCACTCTGATTTGCGGAAAAACAATAGAGCTCTTGGAGCCTCCCTTCGATTGGTTACAGAAATGCAAATCATACTTTAGTAAATAATATTCACTCAGTAAAAAATGACCAGTATTTACAAGGCTAAAAAATTTGAAAAGTAAAGAAACCGAACGTTTTCGGCGTTAAGCCATCTTCAGGGTATTTTGACCGTCCGCATGAGTGTGTATTTATGTTCATCAGGTAATTCCCGATGGGAAGAGTTTCGCTAAGTAGCAATGAATTTGTTTGTTTAAAGCAGGTTGCCATGGTTGAATCATTAGGCCTTCAAAAATTCTACGTTTGTGAAAGGATTGCGCCGTGCAGAGTATACGCCAGCTAAAAGAATGCGAAGGATTTTCACGTAGGTGACGGGCAGGTTCAGAGTCATTACATGCGTTGGAATGCTTTTGAATTCGCACCTCCAAATTTCTCATGTTCTCGCCGATGTAACTGTCACCGCAAGAGCAGTCTCCTTTGTAGACCACATGTGATCGATGAGTGTTTTTGTCTTTCAAATTGAAAAGGCTTTTGATCTGTTTAGTTTGCCAAAGGATGATTAAAATGTGATTGAAACCCGTGAATTTGTTCGATTTGGAAATGAAGGTTTTACTAAGTCTTTCGTTTCTGCTGCGCTCCTCGAAAAGGAAATTAGGAATCAAAATATCATCTTCTGGTGGATCTTTTCGCGCCCTCTCTAAAGAAAAGTATACACCTGATCGCAGGTTAGGGTTTTTCGTGAAGCTTCTGTTTCTGTTTCTGATTCTTCAACAAATATGACTCCATATACGTCTGAGTGTTAATCCGTAATTTGATATGGAACCTTTCTCGTCTCTCGTGACTGAATAGACCATTTTACAGTTGTGTGCTTAGTTACCTGGCCTTTGATTGTAAGTGAGGCTGGAGTTGACTACCTCACTGCTTTTCTTATGTAAATCGCTAAAATTAGCATGAGAACAACATTAACATAAGAAAAGCAGTGAGGTTTCTATCAAAGCAAGGTCAACTCCAGCCTCACTTTCATTCAAAGGCCAAGTAACTAAGCACACAACTGTAAAATGGTCTATTGACCTTCAGAAAACTATCGTTGGCGCAAATATATCATAAACCTTCAATTCAATCTTTAATTGCTGACGCCACAAAAAAAAAAAAAAATCGACATTCCAGCAGTTATTACAAGCCAAGCATTGACGCAATTATTAGTTTGAAGTTGCTAAGCTACGTTACGATGCGGAACCTTTGATCAGTTGCCAAACCAAGAGATCTTGCTCAATAGACATGCAAGTGCAAATTTATTGATGCCTTAATGAAACAAAAAAGCAAAAAAGGAAAACCGTTCGCATTCCATTGTTTTCGAAATTCATAATCTGTTATTTTAAATGGTTACGCTGGATGTCGCTTATCTTCTTTGTGTGTCTTTGCTTATTCAAATAAACGATTTTGCGGTCTCAGACCGTTTGAGCGAAGTTTGAGCTAATTATTCAATCTGATTACGTAGAAGGACAAACCGGAAGAAAATTAATCATTCGAGAGAAGCAGATTATGCAAGCACTGCTTATATATGATGGCTAAGCTTTTATCTTTTGGTTTTTACCTCCTAATTTGCTGGTTTTACGAAGGTAAGAGAAAGAAACTTATCTTGATATTAGTTGCAAACTGCTGCAGAATTTCACGACTATTTCAAAGCAAACAGACAGTAGAGCCTCTAAAAACCACGTTGTTAACTGTAACTTTTCCCCGGCATGTTGTGTTCTAACACTATTCTAATTTCAACTAACGGGGTATTTACATGAGACCGGGACGAAATCAGACCGGTATGAACTTGTACCGGTATGAAATTTTTGCAGCCGTTTACGTGAAACCGGGACGAAATGATTGGTGCCAGGATTCGGAACAAAATGATATCTCTTGTGCAATAGATGTAAAGCTGACCCAAAAGTATACAAGCTTGAAATTTGTGGACCCGGTCTGAGATTTGCGGTCATTTACATGAGACCGGTACGAACTCAGACCGGTGCGAGAGTTTCTCGTATCGGTCCAGTCACCGAGACGAAGCCAGACCGGTCTGAGTTCAATGTCAGGCCGGTCTCAGTTTACAAGTCGAATTACAATGTGAAATCGATACGGTCCTCTTGAAAAACTTCAGACATAATTTCATTCAAATGTAAGAGTCTTCGAACTACGACAAGTGTTTATTATTTGACTATTAAGCCAAAAATTGGACTCTGTTTCGGTATCTTATTGTTGGTGTAATATAACTTATTATTTAGAATACCAGCAAATGCGAGACTATGCTGCTAGAAGCTTAGTTTAATACATTGGTTTGAGCTTAAATGGAATCCTGACATTTGAGGAGCGGCGACCTTTTGGCGTGGCCACAAAGGTGATTTCAAAAATTCATTGGAAATGTCTACAATCCATGACATAAGTCCTTGGCACACCTGGATCAGATAGCACGAAAATGCATTTGCAAGCTATTTCGTGAACATACCTAATGACATCACTAGAATAGGGAACCCCCTTCCCCTCCCACCCCCCCGACAATGTTGTAAACGAGTAATGACGACTTCATCACGATAAACTTCCCTGACAGATATTGCAAAAGTGGGCGAGTGTGCCAAGACGTTTCGGGGATTGTAACCCCGGCACTAAGACAACATGGTCATGCGAGCTCCTTAGAAGCAACCCATTACTCAGCAATAAACTGCAAAGAGCTTTAGAATTGGGATAAAACTCGGTATAATCTTGATATGTTTTTATATATTTCCTAAGAACATGAAAAAAGTATCGTGAAACAGTCAGGTTAATCCGCTATTTTGATCAACAAAGTTTACCCGAATTACTTCGCAGTTCTTTCCACAGAAAAACCAATAGGACCATTGACATTCCTTAGACTAAGACTTCGTGACAACTAACTTGCCTACGTTTTGGACGTAAAAAGATAATTCAATTGCAAATCGTTTTTTTCAAGTTATTTTACCCCAAATAGAATGCGAATTGAACTTCAGGAGGCCGTCATTAGCGAATGATGGTTATTTGCTGACGCCAAGGAAAAATTCGAACAACATAGGTTATTGCGCATTCCGAACACTTGAGCTAACCGCTACCATTAAGGAGGCACTTGACCAAAAATGGATTACTCACTTACAAGTTAGTTTGTTCACTTTGCGGCTTGATATGGAATTGTAAACTAAAAGACGAATTCGCCTTTCTCGAACACGTACATCAATAATTGTAAGTGAGCATGCCATTATATTGGCCAATTAATAAGTTGTAGACAAAACTTGTTCAGTCAAAACCCCTTAAAAAGGGATGATCAAGCCAATATGGCGTGATGTGGTGTGAAACTTATCATACTGTGACTAATTGACAGTTGAAAGTACTCTTATTGTATATGGTCAGAAACCGAATAGCGTTTGGTAGTATTCAAATCGGTTTCTTCACTAATGCAAATTGTTGATCTCTTGACGTAAAAGGAAAAACTAGGATGTGTTAACAGTTCTTATTGAGTAACAGTCAGTTTATGTGAATTCATATAAGAGAATGGCGGCAAAATCCAAGACAAGACCTTTAATTCTTGCCTTGCCATCTGTTAATTGGCTTTATTAAGGTAAGGGAGGCAAGAGTTCTGTTTTTATACTAACTACATGGTGGAGGGGATAGCATTTTTATCATAGAAGAAAAAATGAAATATAAAAAGAAGGGAAAACAACTTTCAATCTGTATAAGTTAGGAACGATGCTCAGAAACTGTCGATCTACTTAATTAAAAAAAAATTATCTATTTCGTGTTCCGGTCCGAGTGACTATCTTGCCCTCTGTCTCAGCCAATCAGCATTCAGTAATTTTGCCCCGTATGTAATAATATAAAAAAATCAGTCTAGTGTAAAGTAATTTTACAAGCGGAACTGCAAGGACGACCTTTGATCGCTTGAAAGCAAATTTTCCAGTTATGCTGAGTATAATTACACTGAGTGTCACTTAAGGTTAAAGTACCCTTTTTCTTTCGAAATCTGACTCATATCCTTGGGAATGCGTTTATGACTGAGTGCCTTTAAGTAATAACTACCAGAGGCATTTTGAAATCAAAGTTTGCTTGGCATCAGGTCTCCAACTTAACCAATAACGTCTTAACCTTAGCACTGACGGCTTAAATACCCGATATGTTGGTTCAGTTTTTGATCGAGCGAGAATTTGTAATATCGTAGGCCCGCGGGAGCAGGCTCACCTCGTTCCGGTATGTTGAAGGTTTGTTGTGGGAGCCTACCGGAAGAATCTATCCACAAAGGAGCAGATGTATGCACGCATGTACAAAACATACTTAGCAGCTTCCGAATGTTGCCCGAGGTAATATTAACGGTTACCCTGAACAACGTTCAAAATTTCATACGCCAGCAGCGTATCTGGCTTGAGCAGTGTATTTGCATCCGTGTAAATGTACAGCCATGTCGGTGGCTAGTGGTGGATATTTAATATCCACCACTAGCCACCGACACTGAGGTGAATAGTTGTTAAATATAGGGACAGCTACACTTGGTGTAATACGCACTCAGTTCCAGGATGCATATACACTGGTCAAGCCAGATACTCTGCTGGCGTTTTAAATTTTGAACGTTGTTCAGGGTTACCGTTAACATTTTAGTATATAATAAAACGGTGAGATAATAGAGCACAAAGATTACAACATTTTTGGGCGCAAATTCTGCGCGAATTGCACGGAAATGAATAGCAAAGGATATCCGGAGTTTGAGTAGCCTATCAACTGTTTTAGTATATACTAAATATAGATAACAACTGACCGAAACTACCCCCCGCTAACACCATGAGAAAACATAACCATTATCCCGGATGCAAGTCATGTTTGTGCTCGTCTTTAGCATGCAAGCATCTGTGACTTGTGCAATTATTCAAGAATGTTACCCTTTTTGAAATCATTAATCAATTCTATGACGCCAAAAGGAATCGAGCATAAATTTTATCGAGCATTATCAATTGATACAGATGCGTAACTAATGCAACAATTCCTGTTACTATGCGCGGCGATGGCAAATCTTAGACGCTTGGTTGTTTGCCTGTTAATTTGTTGGTTTGATCAAGGTAAGAGGAGAAAAATGTCTTAATACTATTTGTAAACTGTTGTAGAATTGTTTGATTAAAGAACTGCAACCCCGCGGATTATTGAACCGAAAACGTTCGGCTTTGTCATCTATCAGTTAAACGTTTATAGTTTCTCCACCCATATTACCTCGATTAGCTTTAGTATACAAGTCGGGATCATTTTTTTTCGCACTGCGCTCTCCGTTTGTCCGTTTGAGGGGGGGGGGGGGGGGAGAGAGGGGGGTTAATAGGGGTCGGCTACAATGGCGGACGTGTCTTTCTCGTCTCCCGTTTGAAAGCTATTTTCCGTTACTTTTTTGTGAAACGTATGTGTATTTCTTTAACGTTGTAGGCTAGTTTTTGGGACTGTTTTTAAAATATGCCTGACAAGCATAAATCCAGGTCTAAATCGCGTTCTGCTGAAGCGACTGAAGGTTACGAAGACATTGAGCTCGTGTATGGCCCATCATGTAGTTATTTTTAGGGTTGTCTTTACCAATATGCAAAACGCTGCACTTTGATTCATTAAATTTCATTTGCCACACGTCAGCCCAATGGGATAAGCAGTGTAAGTCCGACTGAATGGTTGCAGGTGATCGCGCGTTTCCTATTAACTTTGAGTCGTCAGCAAATAACGTGGTTGTATTTGTTGTGATAGCAGGCATGTCATTAATAAACAAAAGAAACAACAAGGGCCCCAAAACGGAACCTTGAGGCACTCCAGATAATACGGATTCCCATGTGGATAATACAAGGACTGCCATTGTTCTACCAGTAATAAAATTACGAATAATGTTGTTACATTGGCCGGTTATCCCATATGCTTTTAACTTCAACAGGAGTCGCTCATGTGGAACTTTATCGAACGCTTTCTGAAAGTCCAAGCAGACTAGGTCTACTACATCCCCATCCTCTAAAATAGTATTGATCTCATGCACTGTTTCCAAAAGATTAGAGAGACACGACTTGCCGTGGACAAAGCCGTGTTGGTATGGGCTGAGGTTGTCACGCACGTGGGTGTAGAGATGTCTATAAAGTAATTTCTTGAATACTTTACATAAAATGCAAGTAGGAGAAATAGGTCTATAGTTGCATGCATCATTGAGTGAACCTTTCTTATGTGAGGCAGTAACTATTGCGCGCTTCCATGGCTAGAGTTTTTATGATCACAGGATGTAGACTATCCGGTCCAGCCGCTTTATGGATGTTCAACGAGTTCAGCTGTTGTACGACTTCCTCCTTTCCTACAGTGAATTCATTTATTTGTTCCGCCATATTCTCGAGAACACAATTTTCATTTAGAGCTTCCTCTCTGGTAAAAACGGAAGCAAATGACTCCACTAGTAAATCAGCAGTCTCCTTAGGGCAAGTAGTAGTTTGTCCATTAGCTTTTCGCAAGCAAGATACTGTTTTATTCGACTTCTTTTTGTTCCTTAGATACGCAAAAAATTTGCTTGGATTTTGTTTCACATTTTTAGAGAGTTTTTTTTCATAATCTTCTTTAAGTTTCCGTTCTACAGATTTATATTTTTCTTCAAATTCAAGGGCAGAAGTGAGATTGAAATGAGACGGAGGAATGTTGAAAGTTTGCCACGCATTATTCTTTTCCTTTCGTGCACGACGGAGTTTCGAACCCTTCCATGGGACTTTGCGTATTGGTATTCCTTCTTTTGTAGTTTTTTGTACTAAAATTGGGACACTATGATGAATTGCATGTAGTATTTTACTTTCGAGTTCGCCGCACATTAAGTCAACACTGTGGAGTGCCTCTTCAGAGTAGAACCAATCTATCTGCTGACCAGTACTAATTAACCTAGGAACGTCACATTTAGCCTAATTAAATTTCTTAGAAGCCAGATATTCCACATTATCATACAATTTCACTTCCAGTATTGCTGTTAGATGATCAATTCCACGCAGTGTGGGACCTAAACTGTTCCGTTAGACCAACAAACATCCCGAAGATTGAAATCACCCGCCAAAATTACTTGATCAATGTCGCTAATAGGTAGCGTGTGTAGTTCAGACTTCACGGCTATATCGTGTTCTTCAGTAGATGATGGTGACCGATAGAGACAAACAATGTTTACATCGCCACTATTCAAGAATACTTTAACGCCCAACGAGTCACGTAAAGAGAATGTTTCCAAGATTTGCGCATTATATCTCATGTGTACATAAATACATGAACCGCCACCGTGTGTGTCCCTGTCGATTCTAAAGATTCTGTAATTAGGTATTGCAAGCTCAGCATCAAAATATTCTGTAGAGAAGTGAGTTTCTGTTATGCAAATAATGTCAATATCACTAGAGTTTACAATGCATTTAATTTCACCAAGCTTGTTAAACAGAGAACAAGCATTGGTATAAAAGATCTTTAAGTCGCGATACGGCAAGGATCATTTATGAGAAGTACCAACATCATTGTGAGTAACAGGCCAGCTGGTAGCGTTCCTAGCTGAAGTATTGCATGTACTGGATCTAGTAACGTGTGCACCAGACACGTTTTGTCTGTCACGCTGTTTCTTCCTTGCCTCAAATTCCAATTTCCTCTCACTTTGAGTGAGATCCCTATTAAACCAGTAGATTTTATCTTCCAATTTCACGTTCCTCTTAGCAAGAAGTTCAATGACAGGATCCTCTCTACAGAACACTACACGCATTGGTCTGCAATTGGAGCTCTCATGGTTGGCCCTAATTTCGCCTAAACGCATTATTTTCGCAGGTTTCTCTTGAAGACCAACTTGGTTAGATATTCTTTCAAGCAAGGTTGTATCAAATGCTCTGCGATCATCCGCTACTTCTGACTGAGACTCCGGCAACCCTTTAATAATTATATTACATCTTCTTTTATGGCGCTCGCTACTCTCTCGGAGTACTCTATGATATCCTGTGTCGATAATTTCTGATTCCAGTTTGCGGTTCCTTTCTGACACAGCTTCAGAACCTTTTTTGGAGAGCATCTTGCACAAGCATAGGCATGACGTCTTTAACAAGTTTCTCCATTACATCTGAAAGCTGGTTCAGCATTGTGGAATGGTCGCTTACCGAATCGTTCTGATTCAATGCTTCAGGTTCGACGTCGACATCCTCGTTCACCCAAACAGGTTTAAATGAAATGGCACATTCGGGGCACAACCAGAATATGACAGCCAACGCTTTCTTCGTTAATTCTCCTAGGTCAGTACAAACCGACTGATACCAAGTTCCACAATTTGGGTTTGAACACGATATCCAGTTAAGCGCAGGACCCGCACCTTCCTGCTGTTTACACAATTGACATTTTTTTAACGGTTCCTGTCGTGTGGAGAGTTTTCCATCGGTGATACTTGATTTATCTAAACATTCAAAGTCCGTCTATGAGTTTCCTAGGTCCTTTCCCGCATTTTGAACAAGTTCCGCGCTTACTGGATTTGGTCATTGTGTTTCAAGATCGCGAAATGACCAGTTGCGCTGTTACGACAATAAAATCTCTGCAGACGGTCGATGAAAACTCAGTTGCTAGAGTTTGCAGTTCCAATCTTAAAACAACAGGGAAACTAGGTTAAAATAGGTCGTTATTGTAAACGTTCGGCTGGTCGAACGAAAGCGTCAGGTTATTCCACCAAGCAAAAACCAGCAGCAAAAACCAAGCGTGTGTACACGTGTGTTGAGCGTGTGCTTGAGAGCACTCGCCTCCCATCAATGTGGCCCGGGTTCGATTCCCAGACTCGGAGTCATATGTGGGTTGAGTTTGATGGTTCTCTACTCTGGACCGAGAGGTTTTCTCCGGGTACTCCGGTTTCCCCTCTCTTCAAAAATCAACATTTGACTTGATTTGTGTTAATTGTTAAATTTCAATTTACACTGTCCCCGATTAATGCTTCTGCGCTAGAACGACTAGACACTTTAATAAAGTTTCTTTTCTTTCTTAAGTTTCTTTCTTCCTATTGAGCATGTTACTACTGCTAAATCACTAGGAGTACTTATCGATGATAAACTTACTTGGAGAAGCCATATTGATAAGTTAACCAAGAAAATTGCTTCTGGTGTTGGGGCCATAAAGCGAATCAGGTATCTTGTCCCCTATGGGACATAACATTCTATTTATCAGGCCCTAGCACAACCTCATTTCAACTACTGCAATATTGTTTGGGGAAACCTGTGGAGCAACTTTGCAGGACAAACTGCAAAAACTACAAAACAGAGCAGCCCGTGTCTTGACCTACTCTAACTATGACGCTGATGTCAACAATTTATTTGATCTCTTAGGATGGAAATGCCTTGTCTCTCAAAGGCAAATTGAAAGAGCAACAATGGTATTTAAGTCCCTACAGGGACTAGCACCTGAGTATTTCTGCTCCAAATTTGTCCATCGCGATTCTGGTTATCGTTTGAGAGACTCTGTGAATAAGGTAAATGTTCCGCAACCGCGCACAAGCTACTACAAAAACAGCTTTAGCTATAGTGGTGCAGTTTTGTGGAACAGTTTGCCATTAGAACTAAGGAAAGCAGAGTCCTTTATTCAATTCAAACGACTGATTAAATAGGTTATCTAAGCTATTATCCTAAACACGGCATTCATGGAAAGCAGCTTTTATTTTATTATATTGAGTAAATAAAGTTTTTATAAATAAATAAATAAATGCATCTGGTGGATAACCTCCGGCATAGTTCCGTGTCGTGCCATCGTTGTTTCCTGCACATTTGCTCTCTGTCTGATTGCAGTTCCATTTACACGTGAGTAAGTTGCGTATTTCCTCAACTTCCTTATCCGACAGCTTTACGTTTGGAAGCGGAGCAATGGATGGTAAACAAGTAAGACGGATGTTGTCATGCTCTGACCCTGGATACCAAGAATTTTTTCACTTGTAAAGTCAAAAAACGAGAAGAGGACAACCGCTTCGTAGTTTCCTCTATTGTGTTCCCAAAGTCTCGACAATATTCTCTCTTTGAGAGTAGTGGGTGTTTCATATGGAATGTGGAGTGTAGATGGTCAACATCCAGAGTTATACAGTAGAGGAGGTTAGTGTAAGGAAAAGATAAAGCGGACAAAACAGACTCCATTCTCCCTAAACCCCAATGTCGCAAGACAACAGACTTAACACAAAAGCGCCGTTGTTGCGAGTATCGCAATCTCCTGAAAGGGCAAATATTGCCCTCTTTAGACATTTTGCTCCAGTATCAAGGCATCGTGAACAAGCGCAAAGAGCCGGGTAATGGCTTACATTGCCTTTTGCCCTCCAATTGCCACAAACAACCTTTTTATCTTTATTCTGGCGGGACTGTGCCGTCTTCCCTTCTTTTGGATAGTATTAAGTGGCACACGGCAGTCTACATTTATTGCCAAGGCTGGTTAGGGAGGAAACTATTGTTTCTGTGATGAGATTCTCTTTCAGGAAATCAGTGTCGGGCGTTGGGTTCTTTTTAACATAATCATTTTGAAGGTTCATTGTCAAGCCCACGTTCTCTTTGAGCCTTTCATCAAATTCAATGGCTGGCTTGAGTGCCGTTCCATCGCTCGCAAGACAACAAGGATATGCGATTACCTGGGCAGTCTTGAGAACGGGTGTGAAATTAAACTTCTTTGGTGTAGCCAGCCTGTTGTATGAGACATGTCTTGTATGACGGCCCCCCTAGGTTAAGTAGTTTTTCGTTGCTGGTATCTAGATGACTCCCTCCACCTTCACTACAGTTCACAGGGCCTTGAACAAAACAAGCAACTTTTCTCCCTCCCAGATACCTAATGGAATTCAAAAATTGGATTACGTCATTGTCGCACTCGTGTAAGGGATCATAATGGATTTCAAGAACATCATTCAAAATTTTGTACAATATACGGGACTTTTCTATTCTTCCTCCGTGAATTTAATCGTTTTAGCTTTACACAAACTGGGTCGGCCAACTCAACACCGTATAAGAGTGAAGCACCATCGTCTTGGTCTAAGTCACTGTCATCGCCACCTCCAATATGCCCAACGTTAACAGAGGCATTAGCTTCCTCCTCACTCTCCTCGCTACTGCAACGTCATCAGTATAGTCAATGTCACTTTTGATTTCCCTCGAGGAAGTTCTGAAATTAAGGTAAGAGAAAAGCAACGCCATTGTATTAGGATCTTTCAGATACTTTTAATAAAGAAAGCAATGCAAGAATAAACAAGAGGTAAAAGACAATTGATTTCTTAAAACTGAAAATCAGCATTAAATAAACTTAATAAAAATCGGAAATGTTTTTTTAAACTTCGGAACATGCCTTTTCATGTAGCTTGTATCAATTTCATTGCTTTTAACCTGAGGCAATAACATTGTTTGAAAAGTTAAAAGAAGAATCTTTTTATGACCTTTTATATACTTATTTTTGCATTTGGACTGAATACATATAAAAATTGTTAGGTCTGTTTCCCGTTCCGAATTATCGACATCAGAATCTCCCGCGGCCTTGTGTTTCTTTTCGGGTGTTTGGTTCGTTTGGCTCGTTTGGCATTCTACTTCTCCTTCTGTTGTTGTGGGCGCAAGCCTTTTGAGGGTTAACTTTGACTGAGTGACCGTGCGCGTTTCATGTCTCTGTATTCTTGCTTTACAACCATTGTAATGTGCTGGATGAAAAGAATAATTGAGGTAAGTATTAAGTTAAGTGAGCTACACTGACGCACTATCATGAAATTCCTAAGGAATTGGCGTTTGGGTTTACTTTGGT
>NC_090875.1:3591760-3596760 GCF_036669935.1 Montipora foliosa | reverse complement strand
TCACATTTGGATTAACTGAGGATGACAGAAATTTCCGTCGAAACATGTTTTGTTAACTCAAACGTTTTGTCGTTTTCTTGAAATTCTTTACTGGTCTTCTACTATCAAGACCCTTTGGAAACATTTATTACCAATTTCAGGTTTCCATTAATAAAAGTTTGACTTTTCGAAGCTATGCCCATGATAGCGCCACCCTTGAGTGTGTTATTTTTGTTCATAAAGAAAACACTTACATCAATACAAAAAGGGAAGTTCAAATGACCAACTTACAATAACTTATTATTCAGAATGCGGTGGTCTAGTGAAGGAACCACTGGAAGAACTCTCCTTCCAAAAAGGTGACAAAATAACTGAGAGTGAGTGTCAATGGAACATTGGAGACATCTATGAACCAAATGGTGATCACGTGATTCTTGCTATTGATCCAGTTTCTTTTTGTAGGTAAGATACAGAGTCACTGCTTCGGTTTTTTTCCTCTTATTTAACTTGTTGGTTATGTTGTGAATAGGAGTTACAATGGTCTTAGTACATGTCTTGAGTCTTCGCTGCACTCTCAGTTAATGAAAAAAAAAAAAATGACAAAATATATTGCTGTGATGTGAGATTGTCGCTTTCATATTGTTGGAAGCCCAACTAGACCCCTTCCGCACTAGGCGAATTCTTTTTTTTTTTTTTTTGAAAAAATATCTATATCATCAATTCCATGTTACAAGTGCAAACGGCGGTTTATAGCCATGAATGTACTAAATTGTATTCATCCTTACAAGCTTCAAAAGAATTCGGAGCAGGCCACTTTTTTATGCCAAGGAGAGTCAAAACTGGCAGAGCTGTCGTCTATTGATTTAACGAAAACATCGATTGAGCTAAGCTGCTTTGCCAAGGGTTTAATTTCGTTTGCGATGGATATTTTTCAGTCAGCAAATATTCGAATTTGCTGGTTTGCAGGTACTTATTATGAAATTCAGAATTTGGTGTAGACAAGATTGGCATTTGTGGCAGAGTATAACTGATGTTGACAGCCTTGTGCTGATGGGCACATGTTAACAGTTTCCTTTAAAGAGCCGAGCCATAAAGCCAGAGTTACAATTGCAACAGATCTACCAACTAAATGCAAAGTGAAGACGATTGAGATGAATTCAGTACAAGCCCTACTCGCACATTCTGCAAACTTAAAACGCTATTAAATAGGTGAAATCCTTTAAAGTAATCAAGTAGAAATTCTTTCAATATCCATTTCAGGTAATTGTGCCCTTTTTTCAGTTTTAGTATATTCGTTAAGGACGGCTATGGTAAGAGTCTTCTGTACAGCTATTGTGGCCTTGGTGAAGGGGCGTTTCTCAATACTTCAACCCTGAACATTTCTGTCGAAGTTAGAGCGTACCACAAGTATGATACCTTTACTGCCCGATATGCCATCCTTAACGGCAGTATTGACAAAGGTAAGGAATTCCAAATTACTGCCGTAAGTGTAAGGAGCTCCGCATTAGTTTTACATCAAATTGTGTCTTTCCTCCTGTAGTCATAGGAGAGGAGTGCATCTAGTTAGTTAAACATGCTAAACTTTTTGGTGTTACCATCTCTGGTAATTTAACATGGAATGCGCATATCACGGAAATTACTAAGAAGGCAGCTTATAGGCTCTATTTTCTTGTTCAACTAAAAAGAGCTTGAGTTTTACAGGGAGATCTATGCCTTTTTTTACGCTACATGCGTGGGCTCTGTCATTGACTATGCTGCGCCAGTTTTCCATCACCAGCCTACCTTTCGCATGAATTGCAACGCTTTCAGAAAAGAGCAATGCGAATCATAAGTCCTGGTATAGAATATCAGCAAGCTTTAGCGCTTATGAGTTTACCAACGGTTGCAGAGCATCACCAAAAACATTTGCATGCGCACGTTTGAAAGCATAATGAGCGACCCGAATCAGAAGTTGAGAAAGCTGTTGCCGCCTCTTTATAAGAGCAACTGTAATCTAAGGCACGCGCTCACTTTCACTTTGCCGCGTTGGAAGACAAATGGATTTAAGAACAGGTTTTTTATGGCCTCGTGCAGAATTGTAAACAATTTTTAGGATTCTTAGCTATTATAATTGATACTTTATATTACAATTATTAGTATAAATTACTGCCATAATGTAAATACGCAATTCAGCTTTCGCTGCCCCGCTGAATGTAGTTAATAAAGTATCTACCTACCTATGTAGCAAGGAACTGTTTATGAATGGACCTTTTTGAATTCTATTGTTTCAAATGGCTATTATGGGATGCTTCGGGGCAAATACATAATAATTTTCCGCCTGAGCATCCCATAATAGCTTTTGAAACAATAGAATTCAAAATGGCCGCGTATCGCTGAATTGCTTGACCTTGCTATTCTCGGATGATCATCAACTCACAACTCCACAGAAAACCATAACATTTATAATTGTATTTTAAACTACCTGTACCCATTTGGCTAATAAATTTATGGATGTGCATAGTTTTGCAAGTGGAATGTGATTTGTTTTGGTCGTTCAAGGAGGTATTTGCAAATGAGGGACAGTTAAGATAACAGCGAAAGTCATTAATGAGAGGATAGGAAGACAAACCGGGTACATCAAGGCTATTGATCGAAATGAAAAAAAGCTCACCGACCATTCAAGTTCTTTAAATCCATGGAAATTTTTAGCAGCGCCTAGCAAAACTATTAATATTGTTGTTTATTAGTTTGCTACAAACAATCAGTTCCAATGGGCCTTTGATCAGCTATAGATGGCATATGTTATATAGTTACGTTACAATGACTTTCCAACATTATTTACAGCGCCACAGGTGGATGGATGGAATGTCACCGTCGTTAATGTTTCAGAATCGAGTATTACCTTTCAATGGCCAAACCTAACCGATGTCAGCCTTAGAAATCAGGTTCGGGCTTATGTTGCAATAGTAGAAACTACTGATGGTAAAGAGATAGCAGGGGACATTGTTTTTCCAAACGTTACGTCCATAACATTAAGCGGACTTGAAGGTGGCACTGAGTATCGTCTCTTCGCTGTTGTCGTGGATTTACTAGGACAACCACACAGGAGTTCAAAAGTATTGCTTTTTACCAAGGAAGGTGGTGAGTGTGAAAAATAAGGCTAGATGAAACACGCGGTGCAAACAAATATACCTGATGACTTGTTATATGCAGTCATTCAAAACTACGTTCATGTTGTCTCTCTGCAAGAGAAATATCACAACAATGAACATTATTGCTTGGACTTGCTTTGTTCGCTAGGAAAGGAGATCGACAAATTAGAAACAAGCTTCTGATTGGACGAACTTTGTCTATGTGGCTAGCCACTCAACTGAGTCCTTCTGCTTGTGAGTTGACGGGCCCAGAAAAACATAGCATAGTTAATTCGCATATAGGGCGCCCGTAACGCTAATTTGTTGCACCCTCTAAAAGGATGCCCCAGTCATGCATTGCTAGTTCAGGTAAAACATTCAACAAGAAGAAGCAAAAAAGACCAAAATATGAATCCTTCGGTATACATGTCCAACATTGGTAAAGTTATTTGCCAGTATTACCCAACCTAAGGGATAATCAATCAGTTTGCAAATATATGATGAGTTGGATAGAAGTCTGTACAATCTAATTGCACGGAATCCAAATTCGCGAACGTAACAGAATTTTGTACTCCTACTGTGTTGTAATGCTAATTAATAGGAAATTACTCAGTTCTGCACGAGCAATCCAGTAGGCTAGTCCCGTTTATGTGCCCCCGTGCAAGTTTAAATAGAATTTGTTTTCAAAAAGCTACCAAAAATATTAAAATACCCTTTTCGCTACCACAATAAAACGTGCTTTTTTGTTTTTATTTTACGTTGTTGTGTTTTCTTTCTCTCTTTGTTCATCGCAGTACCCAGTAGACGTCCTTACGTGTCCGTTAACAACAAATATCCTGGAGGTGACAGCATCAACATATCAATATATCCAATTCCCGAAAAATATCACAATGGCAAACTTCTTGGCTATAACATTGAGTACGAAAGTTCGTGTTATGGAATCCCAAAATTCTCCGCTCAGGTCAACGTCAGTGCATCGACCAGAAGTTACGTTTTAACTGGGCTTCTGCCAGGAAAACAATACTTCTTACGGATCGCTGGGTTTA
This sequence comes from Montipora foliosa, assembly GCF_036669935.1. NCBI lineage: Eukaryota > Metazoa > Cnidaria > Anthozoa > Scleractinia > Acroporidae > Montipora > Montipora foliosa. The sequence continues at coordinate 3,592,625 of NC_090875.1, read as the reverse complement.
CCTCTAAAGGAATTGGACCGTATGATTGGCAAAACGTGTTCACCAGTAAGTGGCTATTCCCAGGCATCCTGATTTGTTTATTTTAACTGCACCGGAAGTCATAAAACCGAAGAACTATGTTAGCGTAGTTTTAAATGTTAGAACGCATGGATTTTCTTTAAAACGCCAGCCCAAGAATTGGGAAACCAAGAACGAGGCAAAGTTATCTCAGTGTTAGTACCAGTTTTCGTTTTATTTTTCCCTCTCCCTCCCATCATGCCTTCGAAAACCTTAATACTCAGGCTAGACCGACCGTAACGTTCGGTGTAAAAACAGGTTGGCCGTTTGGGGGATAGTGATACCTTAAAACTACTATTTTGCTCAGGAGAGGAAGTGGAGGGATTGAGAATAATTAAACATTTTCAGGGCTCAAACTAACAGGCCATTTCCGAGTTACCTTATGCCTGTTTCAAAACGAGTCCCCGTGCAAAAACTTTCATATGAAAACGAGTTTGATATAGAAATGGACTTCTAGGCGGAAAAAGTTTTCATATGATTGGTCTCGCATTAAGACTCATTTTCACACGGCAGTAAAAGCCAACTCAAAAATGGCCTGTTAAAAACGCTTGCTCTTGGATAACTGTGTGTCCATCTTTATAAAATAGAAGCCGCAACGTTGAATTTTTTTTCAGCTTGCAAACCACAAAGTACGTTGACTGCGAAAAACGGTACACTATACAGCCCTAATTACCCATGTTCCTTTCACGGATTTGCATTACTGCCGCTGGACAATTGAGCCCGCAACTTGGCGGGAGCGCTGTCAAAGCGATATGGATAAATGTTAATTCCTTTGAAGTAAATGGCGATGGCCCTTATTGCAGGTGAG
>NC_090875.1:3575098-3591660 GCF_036669935.1 Montipora foliosa | reverse complement strand
TAAGTAAAACCACGCTCTTGTGCTTAAAATGGCACTTCGCTTTCCTAAGCTTCAAGAAAGTGATTTAATTGATGGGGAATTATGAAAAACCAAATTTATCTGATCGAATGATATCACTTAAATATGGGGTTTTGTCAATGTCTCAAGATAGATTATTTGCGGAAGCCTTCACTAATAAATCACGGATTTTTTTTTTATCACAACATCACCTTACACCAACGTAACGAAAAGCTTGGCAGTGAAAAAGTCAACCCATTCTATTAACTTGAATTAACAATTATCGTTAATTCTTACTTTACTCTTAATAGACCTTTGTGGCTTATACATTTGTTTTCCCAATACAGATCATGTGATAATACTCACGGGCCGGTTGTTCGAAAGCCGATTAACTTAAAAGCCAGGAATTAGCGTAAACTGTTGTTTCATATTTCTCAAGCTTGAATTCTTCTAATCGTAAAATTTTGCAGACTTTCAAGGCTTGCAACAGCATGCTGGGAGGAGTACAGAAATAAACTCCTGGTTACTGTTAATCTGTGATTAGTGTTTAATCCGTTTTGACCAACCGAGCCCAGGGGAGGGAGGGGATTGGTCTTTTGTTTTATTCATTAAAATGAGAAACATGCAAGCATCAATATGCCTGCATGCAATTTTTAATGAACAAACAAAACGACCAAGGCCGTAATGAGTATTATCACATGATAGTATTGGGCGAAAACAAATGTACCACCCGAAAAGGTCTATTTAAGGGACCGGCTATTATGTAGCGGCGGGGGGAGGGCTACTATGTTTGGGGGGGGGCACACCTTTTTAGCCTCACTGTGGGGAGTCATTTGTTTTTACAAATGCCTTGAGGGGAGGGTTACCATTTTTCTAGCTCAAGTATTTACCTCAAGTCTTCAAACTCAGAATTCTCTTTATTTCAGGCAACTGTCTCTGTTTTAATATGTAATTACAACATGTAAAAATGGAGCACTGTTTTACAAAAAGTCTCTATAAAGCATATCTGTTTCCTAAAAACACATAACTGAATTTTTCCTAGTGCAAAGTTCTTACAATTTCAAAACAGAACATGAGAAAAAAGTCATCAGTAAACAGCACTGATTAGAAACATTTAAACATGTACACTGCCACCAAAAGATAACCACGTTGTTGTCAGTTTTTTCTGAGACTTTTCTTGCCTATAAAACATTTTGATATCAAAGGCGGTTTAAAAACAAAGGATAACAGTCAGGCTAAAGCCTGAAGAAAAGAAAAGAAAACCAAGCAAAAGGAACAAGGAAAAACGCAAATATTCGAAATTTAGTCTGAAAGATGATCGAGGTATGGCATGGACTCTGAGGAAGGATTCCAATATGGACCATAATCTTCAATATCTGACGAAGATGCCTCTCCTGGTTGGTGCTAGTACAGAAAACGCTCACTGCAGACATCATCATCACTTTCGTCTTGTTCAGTGACTCCATGGAAACATCAATCATCCTTCATCATACTTGCTTCTTATCGTCGCACCAGGGAGGAATTAGTTGCTTCACCTCTGTCCTTGCCTAATAAGCCTGCGCGATAGTCCTTTCCGCGTCACTCCTTAACTGAGATGTGACATTTTGGGAATACCAATAATTCTGCCTATTTCTTTTCTCTTTGTTTTACATTTAAGACGATCTCTTTGTGTACTGTCACCTTTTTCGCAAAGAGAGGTCCTTATATAAGCCAGGAGCGGATTCTTTTGCAAAACCCGCCTGACGTCCTCTGAGAGTTACGGAACAGCCTTACGTTTTGCAGCGCGGTGTTTATTATGTTTTTTCGAACGAGATTTCCTCTTTAAGGGTGCATAATATGATTACGTGAAAGATATTTGAGGCCTTTGCTCCGAACTCAGTAAGGCTTGGATTTAGTCGTAACTAGCTTGGTCTTGAGCAACGATCAGCACAGAAATGACATCATCGTTTGCACCTGTGGGACGTTCTTAGACCCAATTTTAATCTTTTGCATTGGAGCGAACTGCTAATTCTTGATCTATCTTAACTTTTTCTCAATTTGTTGCCAAAAGATTTTTTCCGCCTCTTCGATTCGATTTAAGTTTCATTTTTATAACGGTGTTATCGTGAGGGTTTTAATGTGTGGTTTTATCAGAGTAAGTAACCGTGCAGTGGATGCGTGGATTGGGTTCTTTGCATTATCCAGTTGTTGATTTTGGCCCCTTCAGCCTCCTCATCTTCTGTTTTTCGTGGGTGTACTGGCGGCCTTGCTTCTTTGTGGAAGGAAGAAGCAGAAGCAACAAAGATACCGGCGAGAAAAGTGATACAGATCAAGATTACGCCGAGAGTGACAACGAACGATGATGAGACAGTGATAAGGACGATTATGCCGACAATGATTTCGGCGACAATGATGGTCTACAAATCAGGACATCTTGTTGTACTACCAAATCTGGTAGAACGTGCACGGACATGGAAAAACAAGCTATCTCTATTATTGATTTAAAGTTGATCGCTGCAAAAAAGAAAACATATAGGAATGTTATTTGTAACAACCGTTCGGACTATGTTCGTCCTGGGGGAGGGTCACTCACATTTTATTAATGGACTAACAGGAGGGTCGGAGGTTTTAAAACTCTAAAAAGGGAGGGCCACCCAAAACTTCTTGGCCGACTTTTTTCCTCCTCCTATAATTATATGACAGAGTTACATACACGTTTTTTTGAAAAAGCTTCAGTGGTGAAGCGGAAGGAAAAGAAGCGGAAGCGGAAACGAAGCGGTTTCCTATAAAAACTTCGGGTTCGAATCCAATCCATGGTATAACTTTTTTTATTTCCTTATTTTCTCTGCCTACCACAAATCATGGCGAAACAGAAGGTCTTAAATTAACGGATAATATTAAATTCAAAGCAAATTAAGAATTAACGATAATCGTTCATTTAGGAGAAGACATCACGTTGGAAGAAGTATGTCTTTAACTAAACGGTCAGTTTTCACTGCTATCTATGTATCTTCCAATTTTATCTTATTCCTTTCTAAGTTTGCAGTCTTCTTATTTTCGATATATATTCCAATTTGTTCAAGCGTCACTTCTAAAGATCTATGTGTTAGTATATAAACATGCAAGTTAAAAGTAAAATGCGGCTTGACAGTACGCTCATGTAGCGTCTAAGTTTATTCCGTTTGATCAGCGGTTTAACTGTGTTGCGAACGGCTCAGGTTTGCCTGCCATGTTGTTTTATCATTTGGCGGACTTAACTGTTCCACCTGTACTCTGAAGCGGTTCAAGCATGTTCCGAAGGTCAGTTTCAGATAGACATTTGTGTGTTACTCGGTAGCATTATACAAGCCATATTTTACCTTTCGTTTAGAAACCGTTAAAGGAATGGTTACGTGACAAATTTGGTGATATCCGACAACTGTAATAGGACCGCGGTAAACTGTTCAAGCTTGAATGTTGTTGAGGAGATCGTCTCTTACATGGTTGCAATACTGAATAAATCCCTTTAACGCCGTTTAGAGTTTTGGACTTTATTCTGTCATAACGCCAATTAATCTCTGTGGTTTTGGCGGCCACAATTTGGTTGTGACTCGTAGGCTTTCTTTTGCCCTGATCGAAGATCAATGTTCTTTGTCTTGTTTGTCCAACTTTCATTCTACTGTCAGGATTTTATCAATTTACTACCGATATGTCAGCGTAAACGTAACGGTTCATTCCTTCAGATTTAAGGTGTTTCCAGAGATACTGTGCAGTCTTTTGATATAAATCTTTTGGACTCCCAAACCATAACAGGAGACTATCTGTCTCATGTGCTTAGATCAATAGATGCTGTAGATGCCGAGCATTTACTGCATCAGTAATGATCATCTACCATTTTGTCCATTGATTCCTTCATCACGAGAAAACACTTGAATCCACAAAAATGACCAGCTCCCTCAGACAGGGGGCTTCATGGCTCAGTTGGTTAATAGTAGTGTCACACCGATATCCCAAAGTCATGGGTTCAGATCCCGTTGACGTCCTGAAATTTTCAGTCTTCTTAACGCAATTGCTAGATTGCGTTGAACACTTCACTTGCGTTTGTACTTAACCAGCTTACAGAATGTTCTCTTGTTGGATGTTACAGTGTATTTGTTGCCGAAAAAAAAGCAACTAAGAAAAAGTTTTAAGGGACTTTTAACTTTTACGGAGATGAATGTGAGTTTTTAACTCGAGTGTTTTTGATTTTAAAGAAATTTACTAAACAGACAACTGGGACTTTTGAAACAAATATTTTGTCAGCATGTTCACATGCAAAGCGAACCAAGGAAAAAGAAATCAGCGTTCCTTTAGTAGGAGTCCTACCTCAAATCCTGTAAACTAATTGATTTGAATATTCATCCTACCACCTAGCATGTAAAGAGGAAAAAGATATTTCAGCTATTTTTATAACTAAGTATTATTTTCTATTGTAAATAGGTGGGCTTTATAAATATTTCTTTTATTGTTTAATGGTATTGCACTAATACTGTTAATATTGTAAGGGTAATAATACCATTTAATATTGGTTAATGTACCCCGATTTCAATTAATAATGGTAATAGTCTAATACATTATATATTATTATAATATTTAATTATTATCATGATTCTTATCTTTATTTTAAAGGGCGAACTGAATGCAAAAAAAAAGCATTTTTTATTTATGCTTTAGACCATTCACAATAATCTTTTAAACTTTTTTTGGCATTATTCATCATTTTTCCACATGAAAAAAAATGGTTTTATTGCAATTTTGGCGCCATCAGGCATTGCGGCTCAGACTAGGAAGATTCAACGGTAATTTTTACAGGTGATGATATATGATGTGGGGGAAGAAAGACATGCGCGACATGCCGCCTTATAGAAGCAGTATTTAAGAATGATGTTTGTCTGATAATAATGAGTGTCACAAAGAAACAGACACACAGAAACAAAGAAAATATCCAAAGCAGTACTGATCTTTACCTTGTTCTCTGGATTCCACTGCACAAAATCTCTGTTACCCATATCATACGTCACAGAAGGCTACCTCATGAATTTTTAGGCCCGCACTTAAAATGTCGAAACAAGTGGGAAAAAAAGCACCATCTCCCGCAATCGTAATTTTTTCACAAAAACATGGAAACAAAAAGGAAATAATCTCCACAAACTTAACTTTAGTTTATGTTAAGCTTTCCAAAAAAAAAATGTTGGAGAAATTGGCGATTTTTTTTAACCTTCAGTTTTCCTTCAGTGGTGGTCTGAACTGGTATGTTACATGAGGAAAGAAGCATGCCTGTTTTATTATAGTTATTGAAACTCCCGCATCACAATATCTGAGTAAGGTGACTGAAACATAATAATATTAAAACTTACCTACTTTTGGTGCGGGCACACGACAGGGCGTGAGGCAAATATGGTTGGTTGCCTTGTTAAAATGATTGTCTGCAGACCGTTCAAGTCTCTCCTTCAGGGCTATGGGAAATTCTAGGCTTAGAACAAAAAGATTCTTGTCTACTCAGGTGCTTAGGCAAGATGGATCATTGGCTTGTTTCGGCATATGAACATGATCCATTTTGGTAAAGGAAATTCATAGAATTTACCAACTTCTAGAAAAAACTATTTAATAACTGCAAAAATTAATTGATCATATGATTATCTAAATCTATGATTACTCATCCAAAACAATTAATTATAAAATTGTGTAACATGGTTTTCTCTCCATTGGTTGTAGAGTCTTAAATTTAATTTGCTTTGCTTAACCCATATGATCTCATCTAATAATAACAATTATATATAGATAAATGTTGATACTATTATGAGGAAACCTACCAAAGATATGAAGGTGATGCACCAACTTGTAATGCTTTGAGGATACTATGGTAGATTAGGATTGATTTTATGAATTCCAGTTTTGTTTCTAGCTGAACGTATGATTTCTTTGCGACATATTTATGACCACCTTTTTTCAAAATCTCCAGAAAAATTCATCATTTTCCATTGTAAAAGATCGTTGCATGAAAGTTTTACATAATATATTTGATTATAGATTAGTTGTATGCATATTTTAACAGCATCATGGTTCCTGCCAAGACACATTTCTCCATTGAAATTTTATATTTACAGTTATTGCTATAAATAAATTATATGCTTTGCATGACAATTAAAATAAAAGATAATGCTGTAAATACTGGTATCTTGGTATTGTTTTATGGATATTTTAACGGCATCATGGTCAGAGTAGGAGACACTAATTACAGTATTCTCTATGATGTCAAATTTTGTTGAGTTTAAGTAAATTTGATAAAGTATGCTTTATGATGAGACAAAAGTTCGCAGTTTGTACAAACTGTGAATAACCTAGAGACGTATTTAAAGATTTTAATGGTCTAAGTGACGATCATCATTTAAGTAATTGATGTGAAAATGAAATCACCAAGCATGATGTCAAATGGAATAATTGCCAAGGATTATTCGTAGATGACGTACGTACTTCTATTATATTTGAGTTGTTCTTTCGTGTAGAAGAAAAAAGCACTGTAAACTTGGGACACCTTAGTTGTGGATCTATCATTAATGCTACAAATGTCATTGCATTTGCTTGTGGAAAGTATTCATCGTTCCTTAGTTTCTATTGATCTTCTGGATACACCCGTGCCCAAACTCAAAAATCCTATCAGTCAGGGATGATATTGAGGTAGAGAAGTGAATGGTACTAAAAGATGAGATTTATGTCAACTATCATTGCTATGAGGTACAAGTTGTGTTTCTGTCAATGCAATTAGATCCACTATTATTTATGATTTGCCATCATAATTTGAATCTAACACTACTGTTTTTTGACGTGATCGTATGTTTAAGAGACATATAGTGAGCGTTGCATCTGTCCTTATATTTTTAATTAGTTTTCGCTTTTTGACATTTCTCGCAAGTCTTTTGTATTCTTCATGTACCCGAGGATCTACTTGCTTTCACATGTTTGCTGTTAATTTTTCCTCGAATATGAATACCATTTAAAGTGGTAGCCTCGGCTCAGTGCAACATATACCTGACCATAATTGAATGATCTCTGTTTGACCAACTCCAAAAACTAATGAAACGACTGTTAAGTGACAATCAGTGTACTTTGTGGATGCTGACAGCATAAGCCAATGTCAAAGGGAATTGCATTCTCTGTATTTCGGGAGACGAAGAAGAAGGTTTATTTGGATGTATTTTAATTTTTGCCTAGGACAGGTTCTATAGGTACAACTCTCTTCTGTCGCACAAAACTGTTAGTACTCTTTTGAAGTAAACTGTTGCCAGCTTTGGCATCATCAAATTATATAGATGATGGTGGGTTTGGAGTATTTTGATGTACTTCAATTCTAACAACAGTTCATAGTTGACCATTTATAAGTCTATCCGAAATATCAATGTTATTGGTTAACATTAAACTCTAGCAGTTTCCTTTATAGAAATATTATGCATCAAGTCCACCAGTTTCAGCCCTGGTCTAGCTAAAATTTGTTCATAGCTTGTTGCTGATACCATTAACAGGCGGTACTGATCTGTGGCTTTAAGGTGGAACAACTGTGCAGTTATTTGGTGCAATTTCATTCTCATTGTGTCGATTGACTGGAGTATTTTCAGCCCAAATATGAAGAGCATCTGATGGGTAATGAACATCTGATAGATCAATAGATCTCGATTGGAATGCACTTGATATCTTCTTCAGTTTGACTTTGATGTGCGAAACCTATTCCAAAGTATTCAGCAAATGGTTGTGCGTCCTTCTTTGTCCTCATTATATCCACAAGCTGTAGCATTGTGAATAGGTGCCTATGGGTGGTACAGGTTAAAACATCATTTTTGTAATTTGCAAAGACAGGTTTCCTGCGTCAGTGGTGGAAGTTGAATACATATCACCAATACCAAGAATGCTAATGCCTCCAAACAAGTGTGCATTTTATGTGACAAAAATTTCTGTTAGTCTTTGATGGCATATGAAGCAAGGTAGTTTTGGCATACACATAGAAATTTCATCTTTATTATGATCAACTTGAAGGTCAGCTAGCGACATTCTCATCTGTGTTTTCTTTGCGTCACACATTGCACGGTAAATTATCACCTGTGTCTTTGGGAATTGATAACGCAGGTCTTATTGATTGTTGGTACCATCTATGTTAATAGCAGCACCCCCAGTAGGTGCCATTAAAGGAAACTGTAGGTAATTCACGGATTCATCGGAGGATGTCTAACAAGTATTTGTGACAGTGTGGTAGATTGTTCGGATCAAGTGACTTTTACCAGCACCTGCTCCAACAGGTATAAATAAATATAGTGGTTTTACTTCTTCGGGTTTTTCGACTATTCTTGTTTTTCACTTTACTTCTACACCAGGAAAGAATTATTATCATGAGCATAGCGCTGTCTTTTGTGCAAAGATCTAACACATTCCCGTAGCTCATCATCACTTCTTTATGTTGGCTGGTTGTACATTGTTATTCCTACGTTTGAATTATTCTCACTTTCTGACGATGAAAACAAGATGTGTGGTAATTGTTCATTAAATGACTCATTTGGTACTGAATCACCTTGCTCTTCAGATCTGTAAATCTGCCATTTTCTTGGTCATTCATAGAATTCATAGCTGTATTTGGTGGTATTGCCCTGGTTTATTACTAACAAATTCAAGTGCTTCTGTAACAGCCTCAGCATTTCAGGCTCAAACTTCTCTCTGTTCGCGCTCCACTACAGCTTGTACTTTATGCTCATTAGAATTTTAGAAGCATATGTTTGATCACTTCCTAAATCGACTTCTTTCATCCATCCATGGGAAGTACAGGTTCAGGCGCTGATGAAAATACAGTTAAGGTTCTTTTGTTTTGTTTTTTTTGGCTTGTGATATCTTATTACAGCTGTGACTTTATAACACTTCCCAATATTTTCATTCGTCTTTCATTAGTGTAATTTTGTTGGGAAGAATGTATATGGAGAAATGTATCGGAATCACAATCGTCGTTGTATTCCCATGGTATCGTCAGTTTTATAAAAACCTCAGGTTGACCGCAATCAACCTGTTTTTGGCAGTCCTTTCTGTATTCTTTATAATAGTTATGCAGCAAACTCTGCTAGACTTAGCCTATCTACAGAGGGAATACACTGTGGTCTTAAAGTGTAGCGCTCAATAATATTAGATTTTAAAAATGTCAGTACTTTCATTATCCAGGTCATCAAGTGACTTATTGTGATTTTGCAATACGTACCCTTTTTTCTGGTGGGTCAGTACTAACAAAAACTGTTGCAGAAAATATTTTTCCGTAACCATAGTTCAGGCACTGCATCCTGTAACAACACATTCTTGTGAACTAACTTCTATAGTAGAAAGGAAAAGCAGCACCAATTCTGCTTTAAGCTATCCCTGACACTCAAGGTTTCGTTATTAGCTTCATTTCGCAGCTGATTCATAAAATTGCCTGTGAACATTCAGCAGGCTCATCCCTTGGTAAAATATGAGCACACATAAGTTATGCACTTGTAGTGGTTAAATACAGGTTGCAAGTAAAAATTTGCTCTAAAACACTTCATACCAGCAATAAAATTTAAATTAATGACACAGCCTGTCTATTGGTCTTTTTAGGTGCAGCTCATTAGTGTGAGTCAGGTGAAATGGATAAAAAGCCCAGTAAGTATATTGTTCTTACAGTTATGTTTACAGATTTTTGAAAATATCAGCTTCTGTTAAAGTAGGATCATAGTTTGCCCTTACTGGGACTTAACACCTCATCTATTTTTTCTTTAATTAGTCTAAGGATTTATTTTGTCTGTCTATCTTACTTGTCTTTTATTCTGAGATCTAATATCATCAGAAAGAGCGTTCAGCCACAATAGTTTTGTTAGTAAAGAAGTGCCCAAAATGAAATCTACATTTCATGTTTTTGTATTTTCGACAGGTCTTTGAATGACTGTGCTTTTGATAGGTGTGTTACAATCTCATGTAACTCAGAGTCTTCATTTTGATCAGGAAGGCATTGCATGCACATGTTTATCTATGAAATAGAGAGTCCTGCCTTCTAGTTATCACTGATGTTAGTTTAGGGCAATCTGATTGTCAATATCCTGTAAAACGCATGTAAATGAGGAGAGCCTCTCCTTTGAACTTCAAGACGGAGTGAATAGTATTACTATTTACCAATTGGGTTTGTATTACTTAGCAGAATTTCAGTGAAAGACGGTTTTCAAACTCTATCTTGAAAGTGCTTAGCAACAAGTCAACAGGATCTGACATTGAGCATTGATATCTCGTTCATTATAAGACAAAGCATCAACTTGTTCGTTCTGTGAGATTTTTACTGCCTGTTCTTGCAAATTAAATCTGAAAAAGTTCAGGCCATTCCTAAGCGTCAGCACAGGATAAATGTCACTTAAAACCATGTTGGTATCCCAAGCTGTCTTACCATAGCTACTACTTCATACCATAAATTTTTGCCAATAAGTTGGTCGTTCCGGGAATTTGTCGCAAAAATAAATAAGCCTGATTTTGACAAATGAGAATTTGTAACGTGTGCATATTATTTGATTCGACTGAAGAAAGCAGTAATCGGGCTGCCCATGCATTTTTTTCAAAGCAATAGTGATGCTTATGATACTTTCTTCTGTTCTATGGATGAACTGAGCAAAGAAGAGATAGTTCAGGATTGCGTAGCAAATCTACCACTCGTGATGTAAAAGTATTGCATTGACGTAACTTAACTGGTGACACCGTTATTTTTCGCTTGACGGATGTACCCCCATCCTTTCCTTTTGGAAACAAAACAGGAAAAGGCTAGTTCTTCACATCTGTTTGTTCGCCTTTTTTTTGCAGAACAACGGGATGGTTTACTTTATAAGGAGCAATCGCATACACTTCGTTTTTCCTTGAGACGATACATCATTTTGGGGCTCAACACTTAAAGGAAATTCAGGTATTTACCAGGACTGTAGAAAAGTCTCACTTGTTGGTGCTCCGAAAATTCATTTAAAGGATCATCATTTTCTTCATCTGCCCCCATGTGCTGGTCTCTCACTCACTATTGTTATTAGTTGATAAAATGTCATCAGTTATGCCAGATCCACGGGAGTGGTTGTCATTATTCAAAATATTGAAATCTTCTACCTAACATCATTTTGCTGTAATTACTGTAAGACGCCTATCTATTTTGTTCATATCCTATACATATATTAGCATACAAAGGATTATTCATTTTGAGCCAAATCAGAGCATTTTACTCATCAGTTGAGGTGCCACCAGCTTGAAAATAAACATTGCCCCCTAAACTCCATCTTTACTCTTCAGTTTCAACAGGATTCTACCTGACCTTTCAGGAGGACGTGGCAATGTTCTACATGTTTGCTACCATTCAACGGGTACATTGCATGATGGCTCCTTAATCTTCCTCTGTTGGCCTTTAGGCAATTTACCACTATTTTGTCAAAAAACTATCCTCTGTTGCTATTAATATTTGTTCAAGTTTTCTCGTACTGAGAGTACATGGTGGTGTTTCCTCAACTTCCAAGTGTATTACATCCAGCTTGACATGGTTTTTGTCCCTTTTGATACCTTTTGCATGGCAGCTTTTACAAATGTATTGTTTGGTCATCAAAGACGGTATCTACAGTGGGCGCAAAAGATGGCGCGTTCCACTAGATTTATCTCTCTTTAAGTAAACATAACTGTTTTTCTATATAGTCTTCTATGACAAAATGAACATATGTATCTATGGCCCCTCTGTGATCTTATTCTGAAATACTTAAATGTAGTGATCCAAACTATGCTGAACATTTTTTTTTCCTAGAATTTTTTGCTGCATCACTTATGCGATTAATTACTTTTTGCTTTTTTATTGGAATCATTCTGCAATATTCCTCTTTTCTATTGTTCAAGTGTTGTTGCCTTTAACCACTTGGTTCCATTGCATTATACTTCCGCTTTTTATTGTCTAGTTATCAGATCTTTTTTTACAGGATACTAGGTTATAACAATCTGCTCGGTCAAACAAGAGTATTTGCCTTGACTGCAGGGGATCTAGTTGCATTATACCACTCTGCTCATTGAGACAACACTTTTTCGTTTTCTGAAGCTAGTGATCTGTACTTTTCTGTACTTTTTATGACAAAAAGTTGTTCTTTGTCTGTATCAATCTAATAGTTGGTAACACTATGCTCTATCAGACACGGTTTCTTTTTCTGCACAATTCAGTGATTTGTACCACTCTTGCTCTGTCAGACAAGAGTCTTTTCTTTTGGACGGCACAATCTAGGATTTGTACCATTCTGCTTTGTTAATTAATATTTTCGTTTGGCACTTAGGTTCCATTTTTGCATTAAATGTATCGTGTTCTCAGCAAATGTGATCTTTTCGTGCAGATTAGACTTTGGGCTTCCGTAATACCTTTTCGTTTAAAGGCTTGGCAAATTACTGTAAACAGTTTAGAAATCTGATAATGTTATGGCTACCTTTGAATCATTAAAAAAAATTGTTAATTTTTTAACAGTATGCCGCAAAAGCTTGAAGGAGGAGGTTGTTGTCATTGACAGTTTGAAATTCATCTTAGTGTTCCCTCAATATCGCATATTGCTAAGTAGTACTTAGTACTTTTTACCCTTAGAATTGTGCTGAAATATACAACTTACACTAGTTAAATTTGAGAAACATATCATAAATCCAGTATTGCCACTTGTGTTATTCAAAATAAAAGTTTTCGCAAGGGAGCAGTTTGCTACTGCTGGATGCACCAACTAAAGATGCGTTCTTTGTGGTTGTAAAGACAATATCAAAAGTCGCCTCGCATATATATTGAAGTTGATTTGGAAATTTTAGTTAAAACAGCCCTATTTGCATCCGGGAAATTGCAAATTGTTTCTGAATTATAAAATCTCATTTCCATGGTCAATACTTGCATCTACGAGTTTGTGAATTCCACAGTAAGTGCATGACCTAATCACTGAAAAACAAAATGTCAATAAAATGATAAAGCCACAACATCTTTTATTGAAAGACTCGTCATCATTCCTTACTAACAATATGCACTCATTGCTCCATCATCATCAGAAAGTTCTGATTGAGTGTTTCACTGTACTCATTGACTGGGTGATCTCTTATCCTTTTCTAGGCTGCGTCGATTTCAACCGCCAAGAAATCCAAACAAAGTATTTGAATGTTCATACCGAATTTGCACAGAACATATGGACGCCCCACTCCATGTATACTTTGTGCTTCTAAATCAAACACACATGTTCCTTGAGATATGAGGCATACCAACCGACATCTCTCGCATGTGAATCAAATATTTTAAATTTACAGCCTGGACGTACAGTACATAGAAACAGTCTTACAATCAATTGTCCCCCCCCCCCACTAAAAAAAAGAAAACCCGATTGGTAGTTTTGTCTTTTCACGAATGTCAGCAACGCATCAAACAAACGGCACCAGAAAACTAAACATGTATAATGGATCCGCCATGTACAGTACACTATAACTTGAACTGTACTGAAGCTGATAATCGGATATAAACACAATCAGCACTTCCGGCAACTCAGTCGTCCAATAAACAGGAAAGTTGGTATTGGCCAGTCTAGATAATCCAGTAATACAATTCAGTACCAATATTCATAATGTTAACCTAATCCATTGTTGCAGCTAATACTTCTCCTGTAAATTATACATCAGTGACGTAAGAGACATTGCCTACACACTGAGTACCTGATTACATTTGCGACAAAACCACTTCCACCTTGCCTTGACTATAAGGCGCTGGAATAGTTCTGGTCATGTAATGGGCCCAGGGTTTTCTCAATATCCTTACAAAGCTGGAACTCTGGTATGATTGTCATTCTATGGTCAAACGTCCTTATAAACAGATCTTACTGAAGTGTAGTTACACTTAAATTTCACTCTTAGCCCCAAGTTTTAGCTTTTTTCCTTTTGATGTGCTGTACACCATTTCCTTTCCTAATCAGCCTTCTTGACAGCAGACCTTGGTCTTACTAACATATAGTCTAGCTTACGATTAAGTACACTCAACCTTGGTAAATACATGCATGGCAGAAGATTTCGGTACGTTCCTTTTAATATATTTGCGAACATAACTTCATGAAATGTCTGCTCTTATGCCAAGGCTCAGTGATAACTGATTCACTGGAATTCTGCTTGGTTCTCGATCCCTTTGGTGACGCCCTCTTACAGATTTACAAGAAATCAACTTAGCCTAACCGAGATCGCATATATTGTCAAGTATATCTACTGATTTCTTTATATGAAGATCCACAATAACACGTATGCTGAAGCCTCATTCTCAAATATGTTCTCCTGCAAGGCTCTATTTAGCTGTTTCGCCTGGAAACACTTCTTACTTCTCCATCCCGAGAACATACAATGGCGACATCCTTTTTAACATTTACAATAATTCAACCTTAGCACAACAAGATGGAAGTTGCCAGTCTTTATTGATTCTTTATTCTCGACATTCACAACAACAGATACCGATGATTCTCTCTAAAAATTGGACACAGTCATTGCAAGCCATTCACAATAGCTTCATTCAAGCACAAAACGCTACACCAAGTATGGTAAACATATGACTCAACAAACAGCACTAGTGAGGATAAGTGCAAACGACAACAGTAATTGCCACATAATAAATAGCGTTACGAATGGCTACACAAATCACAAAGGAGTTTCAGTAACGCATGAGAAAACAAAAAAGCCATGATAATAAAAATAGACAAGCAAAATTCACCTTTTTCAGCAAAATTTAAACTCTAAAAGGCATCCGGCTAGGCGTACATCTCTGCGACTCGATAGCGCTAGCAGCTAACTTTAAGCCATCAGGAACTTTCTTCTCAAGGAAAATTTCACAAGTTCTGTGGTTCTCTCCTTTGGCATTTGATTTCAGTGCATTTCATATCATGATTCTCAACATATTGTTCATTGTAGTACACCTTGTTCTAAAATATAACAATTTCTTTCCGTGCGGACCAACAACGGCCAAAAACAATCGCTCAACAGCATCTTTTAGTGTAGGGTTATACCGCCAACGGCGTGTGCATACGTGAGTGTTTGAGCGTCTCCGAGGAAGAAGCCTTATCACAAAAAAGCAATATGCTCACCAAACGACATCCCGGTCATGGGCTACCACAATTCGCCACAACTTGATCCGCGCAAACAAATGATAATGGTTATGAGAACACTTCAACTCATATGGTTTGCCTGTCAATAAAAGGCCATTATTATAATGGGGAGCGAAATTCTCCAATCACAATTAGCTAGTTTAAAAGGTTGCCTCAGAAGGACGTCTGCTGAAGCTGCCCAATCAAAACATGACGACCTTCCATCCACTAGTGCTTATAAACATGCCACAAAACACCACCACCACCAGCTTTCTTTCGTTGTCATTTCAGGATGGGGTCTAGATGATATGTGTCTATCGTTAGAGTCTACTCGACTCCTTGTCTAGTGTGGCTATCGCCAACACACTAAAATTCGCACATTCCCTGGTCGTTTTATCCTACTCCGTTTAGAACCAAACAACTAAATCCTAAATTGTCCAACACAGTAATGAGAACCGCAAACGAAGCCAATGGCGAGATAATCTTTCAAATGATAGATTGAAAATAAATTTGCGCTAAAAATCCCGTCTCTTTATAAAAAGTTAAAACGAACATAAAGGGCCGTTTATACGAGAGAAAAGTAACACACGAACAGCCTCATATAAATGGTATACAAAATCTACGTTCACAGACTTCTTAAAAGCCACGGATTATCATGGACGGGGTTTTATACTCGTACAAATAGTTCTTTCGTGTAGTTATGTAAGCCTCGTCCAGAGTAAGCCGCGGATTATTTTCTCTCGTATACATACGATCCCTATTCGTGTTTTCTCAAGTTAACAATAACTTCATTTTACCGAACAGTGCACTATAACTAAAATCTTTTCTTTACATTAATAAAAACAATTCTCGCCAGGCTATGCTGTAATCATTGGCCAGAAACGATCATGCCTACAAATTCCTGTCATCTTTATTTAATGCGTATTAAATTTCAACTCACTTATGCAATTCGTTAAACTCAATACACACGCACAATGAATCACAACAGTTGACAATCTTCACACAACAAACCCTTTTCCAGCATGCAATTTATTGAAACTACACAAATATTTTTTTGCCATGGGTAGACAAAAAACCCTTTCTATTCCAATTCCGTGCGTGCAAACAAGAAACAGTCCGTTTCTCACAAACATACAATACAAATAAATATATTCTTCAGTTCAAGATTGATCCCTTTCATAAAGAACCTTTTCCAAAGCCACAAAATAGACAACAAGATTTCTTTTTCAATACTTCTTCACTGTACCCATTTTAAAATTATTTGTTACCTGGGACAATATGTGACAGTCTTGACTGCAATTAATGCAACATTGCCAGGACAAATGCGATTGCCACTTCCGTAAACACTGTGATACAGTAACGACATTCGATTCCTTTTACACCCATATTCTCAATGTCCAAATTGCTGTCAGTGTTCCACATACCAGTACGTTTATGATTAGAAACAACACACACTTT
>NC_090875.1:3560931-3565931 GCF_036669935.1 Montipora foliosa | reverse complement strand
TGCCCAAGAACAAGGAGGGACATGGAGGGCTGTCTCATTTGCTTCTAGATGCTTGACTGACGTGGAGAGGCGTTACAGTCAGACGGAGAAGGAAGCATTGTCATTGGTTTGGGCCTGTGAGCGATTCAACGTGTATCTTTCCGGGAGAAGCTTTGAGCTGGAAACGGATCACAAACCCTTAGAACGAATCTATTCACGTACGTCAAAGCCTTGTGCGCGAATTGAGAGATGGGTGTTGCGGTTACAAGGGTACGACTTTAAAGTCGTGTACCGGCCTGGGAAGACAAACATTGCTGATGCATTATCTCGTTTGAATGCCGTGAAACAATTGGACCGTGGCGAGGAGTACGATTTCGTCAGAGCCGTTGTAGAGAGCTGCGTGCCTGTAGCATTATCACCGAAGGAGATTGAAGAGGCGTCTTACGGTGATGAGGAACTGTGTTTAGTGAAGAACTGTATAAAATCTGGGAACTGGGAACAGTGTACGTTTCCTTCATATGCACACGTCAAAGACGAATTATGCACCTATGGCGAGTTTTTGCTTCGTGGTACAAGGATAGTGGTGCCCAAGGTCTTGCGAGACAAGGTAGTCAGATTGGCACATGAGGGTCATCACGGGGTGGTGAAGACAAAGTATCGGCTTCGTAGTAAGGTGTGGTGGCCAGGAATGGACAAAGATGTAGAGAATTTGTGCAAGGTTTGCCATGGCTGTCAAGTTACTTCAAGTTGTGGCCCACCTGATCCGATGTCTCGTGTTTTGCCTCCAAGTGCCCCTTGGCAAGACTGCAGTGCAGAATTATTAGGACCCCTACCTACAGGAGAGAGTATTTTGGTGGTGGTTGATTATTACAGCAGATTTCTGGAAGTTGCTATTTTGAAGTCTACTACAAGCGTCCAGATCATAGAGGCAATCACTCCTATGTTTGCCAGATTTGATGTACCGTTTTCCCTGAGGACAGATAATGGTCCCCAGTTTGTGTCCGAAGAGTTTGAGTCATTTCTACAAGTACATGGAGTTGAGCATCGCAGGACGACACCACTGTGGCCTCAAGCAAATGGCGAGGTTGAACGCCAGAACCGTTCATTGCTCAAGTCTCTTCAGATTGCTAATTTAGAAGGGAAAAATTGGCGAACCGAGTTGGTCACTTGGCTGACGGCGTACCGATCCACTCCGCAAGCAACCACAGGTGTCACACCCTTCTACCTGATGTTTGGTCGGGAGATGAGGACGAAGTTACCGGAGTTAAGAAGAGAAGCCGTAGAAGTGCCGAGAGAAGAAGTTCGAGATCACGATCAGGAGACCATCAGGAGATGCTATCGGATGAATGAAGCCCGTTTTTCTTCGATTCATTTTTTTATCATGGCCATTTATTTATTTATTTCATTGTAAAGAGCTTTATGATTGCCTTAACTTTGCAGGTCTCCATTCGATGCGAGGAAGATGGTATTGCCTTGCAGAGAGGGAAGATATTTCTTTGCGTCTCTTCCTGAATCAAATGTAAGTTGCAGTATTTCTTATACTTTTATGTAGTCATGAGAGGAGATTTGTACCTGTGCATGGGCGGTGTAGTGTCGTGAGTAATTCTGCACGTGTGGAATGTATCGGAACCAATCGTGTTACATCTATTGTTCGCGCTATTTATATAAAGCAGCGGTAATGTATGCACGGAGTGTGTGAAAACCAACGGTCGATCTGTGTGTATTAAAGCGAGTGTTTTTGATGAACTGCGTCTCTACATTGGCGACGAGGATAACCAAAGAATTTCGTCGAGGATTTTGTCGAGGTTTTCGACAAGGCTTTCTCTTAGCGATGCCGGGAGGCGAGACAGAGGCAGGAAGCGGCGATTCGAGCGGTGCTTCGAGTGGTTCGGGTAGAACTTCGGTCGCTTTAGATGTCGGTTGTTTGGAACCATTTAACCCAAAAGGAGAGCCACATAGTTTAAGCCAACGGTGGAAGAGGTGGAAAAGAGCATTCAATCTGTACGTTACAGGGAAAGGGGTTTCAGATGACGGACAGAAGAGAGCTCTGTTTTTACATGTCGCGGGAATGGATGTTCAGGAAATTTACTTCACACTTGTTGCTGAGGCCGAGAGCGCTACTTTCGAGGCAACGGTTAAAGTCCTTGATGATTATTTTGTCCCAAAGGCGAACGTTCCTTTTGAGAGACATCTGTTTCAACAAATTGTGCAGGAAAGTGAAGAAACCGTTGATCAGTTCGTTTGTAGGCTTCGTCAACGAGCAATCAACTGT
Organism: Montipora foliosa; assembly: GCF_036669935.1. Classification (NCBI taxonomy): domain Eukaryota; kingdom Metazoa; phylum Cnidaria; class Anthozoa; order Scleractinia; family Acroporidae; genus Montipora; species Montipora foliosa. The sequence goes on along the minus strand of NC_090875.1, from coordinate 3,563,680 downwards.
GAGTTTGGTGAAAGCGAGAACGACTACATCCGTGATCAGGTTATTGACAAGTGTTATTCCAGCAAGCTGCGTCGGAAGTTCCTGGAAAAGGAGGGAGCTCTAACGTTGGATGATTTGTTGAGGGTTGCGAGGTCGCAGGAAGCTGTTGATCGCCAGTTGAAACAGTACGGTACTGACCAAGTGAGTAATCAATTGACTGGCCAAGTGAATGCAGTTGGTGACAAGTCGGATGGAAATACGCGTTCTGAGAAAGAGAAGAAATGTTTTAGTTGCGATCAAGAAGGACATTTCAGTGGAGACAGGAAGTGTCCAGCGCGTGACCGGGCTTGCAGAATGTGCGGTATTATTGGCCATTTCAGAGTTAAATGTCCCCGAGCTCGTCAGCGTGGTGGTGGTGGCTCCGGATCCAGAGGGGATAAAGGTGGCAAAGGTGCTGGTGGTGGAAGAAGAAATACTGGGAGTAGACGAGGTGACGGTAGAGGAAGACGTAATCGTGGTCGTGGAGGTTCGCAGGAAACAAACCTTGTAGCTGACGGGAGTTACAGCGAAGGACCTACCGGACCGGTTCAGCAAAGTCCCGAGTTTGCATTTACTGTGGAGCAGTTAACTGGCCATGAGCGGAAAAGTAGTGATTTGATTACCTTGATAGTCGGAGGTGTAACTGTATCTGATGTCCTTATTGATTCTGGTGCTACTTGTAACGTGGTGGGACAACAGACCTGGGAGATGTTGAAACTGAAAGGAATAAACTGTGAGTCGCGCAAGTCTGCCAGAGAGCTTTTTGCTTACGGCGGTACGGAACCGTTACCGACTCTCGGAACTTTTACTGCGGATGTATCGCTGACTGGTAACAACAGTGGTTGTAGAGCAGATTTCGTGGTGGTTAAGGGCGACGGCCGAACGTTACTGGGTCGTGAGACCGCGGAAATTCTCAATCTTTTGTACGTTGGTCCCTTCCAAGCGAACAATGTTGACAGTAGAGGAGTTGAGAGTTGTATTCGGGAGAAATACAAGGCCTTGTTTACCGGTGTTGGTTTTTTAAAGGGATACGAGCTTAAACTCCATATCGATGAGTCTGTGAAGCCTGTCGCCCAGCCTGTGCGCAGAATACCGTTTGGATTACGTGAGAAGGTGGACAAGAAGCTCGATCAGCTTCTGGAGCTCGACATTATTGAGGAGGTACCAGATGGGCCTTCAGGATGGATCTCACCTTTGGTGGTTGTTCCTAAGGGCGATGGAGACATAAGGGTGTGCGTGGACATGCGGCGTGCAAACGAAGCAATCATCCGTGAAAGACACCCGATTCCAACGGTTTAAGGAGCTTTTGCACGATTCGAACGGGAGTACCGTGTTCAGCAAGATTGATCTCAAATGGGGTTTTCATCAGATTCTGCTCAGCGAGGACAGTCGGCACATCACTACTTTCGTCACACACCGAGGTCGATATCGTTACAAGCGGCTGATGTTCGCGGTGACGTCGGCACCGGAGAAATACCAGCAAATTGTCAGAGATGTGCTGAGGGGTTGTCCCGGAGTTGCGAACATTGCGCACGATTTAATTATTCATGGAAAGGGTGTAGAGGAACATGACCGGTGTCTTTTTGCTGTGTTGGATAGGCTGAGTGAAGTGGGGTTGACAGTGAACGGAGAGAAGTGCGAGTTTCGATTGTCAAGGCTCACGTTCTTCGGTCACGAACTGACCAGCGATGGCGTTAACCCAAGTGAAGAGAAGGTTGCTGCCATTAGAGATGCACGGCCTCCTAAGGACGCAAGTGAGGTACGATCGTTTATGGGTCTAGTTCAGTATTCGGCAAAGTTCATGCCAGATGTAGCATCCGTAGCCAAGCCCATTCAAGAGTTGACCAAGAAGGGCGTTACCTTCAAGTGGGGAGGCGAGCAACAGACAGCTTTTCAGGAGCTGAAGCGTCTTATCACTCGGGCCGACACATTGGGTTACCTCAGGGCTGACTGTAGGGCAAGAGTCGTTGCAGATGCGTCTCCAGTGGGTTTAGGTGCAGTTCTTGCCCAAGAACAAGGAGGGACATGGAGGGCTGTCTCATTTGCTTCTAGAAGCTTGACTGACGTGGAGAGGCGTTACAGTCAGACGGAGAAGGAAGCATTGTCATTGGTTTGGGCCTGTGAGCGATTCAACGTGTATCTTTCCGGGAGAAGCTTTGAGCTGGAAACGGATCACAAACCCTTAGAACGAATCTATTCACGTACGTCAAAGCCTTGTGCGCGAATTGAGAGATGGGTGTTGCGGTTACAAGGGTACGACTTTAAAGTCGTGTACCGGCCTGGGAAGACAAACATTGCTGATGCATTATCTCGTTTGAATGCCGTGAAACAATTGGACCGTGGCGAGGAGTACGATTTCGTCAGAGCCGTTGTAGAGAGCTGCGTGCCTGTAGCATTATCACCGAAGGAGATTGAAGAGGCGTCTTACGGTGATGAGGAACTGTGTTTAGTGAAGAACTGTATAAAATCTGGGAACTGGGAACAGTGTACGTTTCCTTCATATGCACACGTCAAAGACGAATTATGCACCTATGGCGAGTTTTTGCTTCGTGGTACAGGGATAGTGGTGCCCAAGGTCTTGCGAGACAAGGTAGTCAGATTGGCACATGAGGGTCATCACGGGGTGGTGAAGACAAAGTATCGGCTTCGTAGTAAGGTGTGGTGGCCAGGAATGGACAAAGATGTAGAGAATTTGTGCAAGGTTTGCCATGGCTGTCAAGTTACTTCAAGT
>NC_090875.1:3450931-3495931 GCF_036669935.1 Montipora foliosa | reverse complement strand
TTAATATGCGCTTGATAACAACATTTTTTTTTTCCTCAATCTGTAAAATCTCTTATCCTATTTTTAATCTAATTTTTTCGTCCAGCCCCCCCTTTTCCTTCATTTTTTTCCGGCTGGCCCCCCCTTTCAAGCCAATTTTTTTTTAGTGGTTAGGGTTAGGGTTACAACATATAAAATATTTACTCCTTAATTGCACTAAATTTCTCAATAAACATTAACTCTTTGTAATAAATCCTTACTGAAACCTTGAATAAATTTATATACAGTTTTCATTAAGTTAAATTCAGTACAATATAGTGTAAATGACAAACATGGACCTGTACATGTATTATTACATCTGTTGAAAAGTAGGCTCTTAAGAATTTAAAATAACTTCATGGTTGATCAGCTTCCAATGGCCGTCAACAGCTATGAAGACTTAAAGTAATTATCGGTTGTAAGGGTATGAAAGGAAAATCAAGGTGGTCATTTACACCCGTTATACGAAAGAGTCGAAATAAATTTGTTGACTGCCACCCTCTTTTTAGCAGCCTCAGGCTGATGTTTCTCTAACAATGTCTGACAAAAAAGATAAACATTACTGGCCTTAGCTGGGTATGAAATGATAAAAACAAAAAAGTATGCAATGACGAGGCCCAGAGAATTCGCAAGCAAGGTCCCTGCACCTAACGTGAGGACCTCAACTCCTTCCACAGCCACACACAGTTGATTGAGACACCAAAATTCCCCAGAGCCAACTATTCTGGGGAACCTACTTTCTTCTATAGCTTTATAAAATGAATCCTCTTCCTGCAAAAACAGACAAAATGTATTGAGACCTTGAATTGCCAATGACAGTAAAGTTGCAGGAACTTTTATTTTAATCATAATCATTAATCTTGGGGTTACATTGTGTCAACTACCAGTTCCAATGAGAAATAAAAGAGCACGTACTGGCTGCATGATAAACTGTACACACGAGTTGGCCATTTGGCAGTTCAGACAATAAATAATGTAGAAAACAAGCTTGCTCCATGGTCAGTATTTCCCAAAGACAATCATCTGTAGACAAGGTATAATTAACTCTTAAACTCTCCCATGGATGGGATAAGACAATTTAAACCTGCATGTGTAAGTTGAAAATAATATTTTTTTAATTACAAACAATGAATAATAATTGTATTAGGATTAGGAGACAAGAGAAATTAAGATTCAACCTAGTTTAAAATTTTTTTACCTGAATTTGATTTTTTCCTAAAACATGAACATGTAAATTCTACAGGGGAATTAAAAGTGAAAATTGTATTACCATGGAGATCTTTGGAGAGACTTCCTCCTTCTTCTTTCAGAAGCCTGGGCAATATTACCACAGCAGCAGCCTCTTCAATTCCTTGCAACAAAGAAAAATTTAATGCTTTAGATTAGAACATTTTGGTTAATGCAGTAATGAGTACAAGGAACTATTTCAGACAACAGCTTTGAGGATGGTTTATACAGTGACATAGGCATAAGCATAACGATGCTTGCACTGTTACTAACTTGTACAGTACCGCTCAAAGATAAGCGAACCATCAAACGCGTTGACAACGCGTTGGGAACGAAGAGCCAACGCGTTTGAAGAAAAAAAAAACGCGTTTGCGAACTAGTTTTTTTTCAACGCGTTTGTCCTTTGTTATTCAAGTTTGGCACCTTTGCATTGTGTTACAAGTTGGTATGTAAATTACGGCCACAAAGCGACTGCAATTTTAGCGATGGAAAGTGAACAAGTGTGATCAACTGACTATCATTCAATGGAAAGTTGGAAAAGAAATCTTCAGGAACGAAAAAAGATGCGCTTGTTTAATCGGCTAGAAGAAATCCGCGTTATTGATTTGTTTCTCCGAATTTCTTGTATCAGATAACACGAACACGCGCTTGATCGCGATCGCTGCACTAGCAAAATTATACTTCTACTGCCCCAAAAACTAAACACAATAAAATAATCTTAGAGCATTGGGTTTTTTTTATATAATGTTTCAATGAGAACACATATTAAGCGAAACTGCATCACGACCTTGATATAACATGCAGCTGCATATGCATCACGCAACAGATTCACGGACATTATAAAACTCTCAAATAACAATCGATCAACGATCGATATTCAGTCCAGACGAAAATTGTTTCTATGTGTTTTTCAGTAAGCTTTGATGGCTAGTTCGCCGCGTTGTTTCCTTTCAAACTGTCTTTCACTTGACCAGAGCGGTACTGACTACAGAGAGTAATCAGTCGAATATTTGCACATCTTTATATAGCCGCCTTATCTATTTTGAAATTTCGGTTTCTTATTTTTTGTTGACCTTTTGTGAAGTGGTGAATTAATTTTGTCTTCCAGAGATTATTACAAAGTTTCATGCTTTTATCAGAAAAGGGAGCAAAATAATAATACGTGCCGTCTGCGCTTGGGGTGAAAAGGTTGCGTGACAACGAATGAATTATTTATTCTTTTCCGCCCCGCGCACATTTACGTAAACAGCCTTTGCAATGAAGTCCATTTTAACAGAGCTTTTATTGGAGATCATTCTTACATCATCAAATGAAGAAATAGAACTATGAAGTTATTATCGATTAATAATCAGGGAACCTTAGCAATTTCGTCTTTTTAGCGGCGAAACTAAAAAGTCTTTTGAGCTTGTCGCATCGAATTTTCTCATCTCCGTGTTGAAACAGCGCAATGTGTAATTCGTTCGTGTATATCTAAAATGATTTTACTTTTGAAGCAAACTACCACTCCAAATGTCAACAAATTCATTGTCCCCGGTGCTTTTGGTTCATGTTGTTAAAAGCTTCAAGACAGTTGAAAAGCCATTCACATAATTTCGGCTGGCATTCTCGTGTTTACAATTGGATTGCTTGCCGGCGCGTTATATCATGGATTTTCATTACGCTTGTCATAGAATCATTTTTGGTCGCTTCAAATTTTATTTTGTAATTTCAGTTTACATGACACGGCTGTGGGACGTGAAAAAATCCGAAAACACAAACCTTTTTGTTTTTATGAGGCCGCAACGCGAACTTTGTATAGCCAGACGAGACTGTGTTTTATTTTGTGACATTACTTTTCGAACGCATCATTGAACCTTTTGTGATGCAAATACTTCGGAAAGTTAATGACTTTGGTCAACGCGTTTGCGTTTGCGTTAAAAAAAAACGCAAACGCGTTGAAAGCCAAACGCAAACGCGTTGAAGACTAGTTTGAAACGCGTTTGATGGTTCGCTTATCTTTAAGCGGTACTGTACTTATGCTTATGTCAGGGCTTAAAATAATTTCCAGGCTAGGGCCGGTTAGGTTGTCCGGACCCGATTCTGTCCAGACAAATGCACATTACGTCAACGGTACCCCAGCCTTTAAACAAAGGCATCAATATTTTAGTGTTAAGTACCAGAGTATTCAGAGACATCAATAATTTGGTGTTAGGTACCAGAGCATCCAGGGAAACAGGTTTGCAAATCTTATCATGTGTCTACAGTTCATGTCATAAACAAATGCACCAACTTACAGTACATGTACCTACAAATAAAGGGGTCGATATGAACAGAATTTTAAAATTGACATCCAAGGCTTAAGAGAAGTTATATTCAGTAAATTCATCATAAAGTTTGGAGCATCATTGCAAAATGTGCAAGAGATCATGACATGGCTTTCATTGTCATAATTCACTGTGCAAATTTTTAGGAGTCTTGAATATGGTGTATCTCCCTGTTTCAATGTGAAGTCGCTGATTCCCAAGGGAAAATTTATTTACAGTATATAGCAGACCTGTGAAAGCTTTTTTGTTTGAGTGCAGGAGTGGCAGCTGGGGCTTATTAGAATTGAGGATATACACTGTATTAATTATTTTTCATTAACATGGGCAGGGGCTTCATAAAGGGCCGGGCTTCAGGCAAATTGGCTGGCTGTAAACAAAGTTTTGCTCACTGCCATGAACACATGAAGGTACCTTTCACTCAAAATCATCGACCTTGAATTATAAGCTAGTTCCTTATCACAGAATTGTCACCCACGAAACCTGACATTCTTAGAGGGAATGCTTGGCTTTATGGCCAAATGCATGCAAATAATCTGGTTGTTACAATTTAACAGGTAACGGCGTTAACTTTTGGCCTTGAACAGACCCATAGCCTCTGACGGAAAACAGCCAGTTTCGCCCCCTGCCGACGGTTTTGCCCCGTTCGCGTTCGCCAGCAACAAGTATTGCATGGAAAGGAAATATTTTTAAAAGTTGTAAACTTTTGAATTCAGTTTAGCCTCAAGTCGAAAGTGAATTAAATGGACAGTGAGATATCTTGATTTCAATAGTGAGCATCTCCCATGCAAGCAGAGGTTTCTTTCTGGCAAGTCTTTCAGCATGTACGACGTTGTTCGCTTATGTTGTATTTCGCACAGTCGGCTCGTTTACCTCCCCGAGAGAAAGTTTCTCTCAAGGAAGTAAGCTGAAATAAGCCGACTACGCAAAATACAAATAGAAGCGAACGACTCCGTAGATGCTAAAACACCTCCCATACAGAAACCTCTGCTAGCAGGGTAGTGAGCATCAAACTCACCTCCTCCTGTTCCAGCCTCGAAAGTGACTCTTCTTTACGTTTGACTTCAAAAGAAAGCTTCTAAACTCACTGTCCATCATCTAGAATTGACTTAACGCAAGCAATAGGCCTTTAAGTACCAAGAACTCAAAATCATTCTATTCAAGTGCTGAACAATAAGCTTAAGTCCTACATGTAACCTTTTCATTAACTTCACAATCGAAACGACATGCATGCTTATAATTAACCTTAACTGCTTTCGTTAAGCTTATCTTACATTTCATGTAGCTTTTGTAGGATTAATAGAGATTTCGACAGAAAAAGAGTTTGCATATTGTATAACGTACCATATGAGAGTAAAAATAACTCTCCTCCTGAAGTAAAGGTTACTCCAAAACAGTGAGTTATACCAACTCCACTGAGAGTGTTAAAATAACACCCACTTGCCTTCCACCGATGTGTCCGGCGTTCGATTCCCGGACCCGCTGTCATACCTGGATTGAGTTTGTTGGTTCTCCAATCTGTTCCAATACGTTTTTCCCTTGTTTCTCTGGTTTACCCTCTCACCAAAAACCAACATTTGAATTTGTTCTGTTGTGATTAAATTTGATTTGTGCATGACCCCACAAGCTATTCAGCTTGAAACGTTATCGTGTGAAAAAAAAGGTTATTATGTATTATTTTATAAATGCCTAGATTAGCAGTTTCTATTTGCGGTTAAGATCCACTGGAAAACTCGAAAATTTACATACTATGTAAATAATATGTAAATAACATGTAAATCCATGAAAATTTACTGTAAAAGATAATTTACATGGTTTTTGGACTTTTACATGTCTTCAATAATCATGTAAATATCATGTAAATTTTTCGATTTGAACACGTAAATGTGAGACAAGATGCTGTAAATTCTGAAGACAAAACTTAGGGAGATCATGTAAATAACATGTAAATTGGAGGAAGAGGACACAGTTAAGTTCCTGTAAATAACATGTAAATCAAAAAAGGGAGACTGTCAAGATCCCGTAAATAACATGTAAATCGTAAAAGGGAGACTGTCAAGATCGTGTAAATAACATGTAAAACGAAAAAGGGACACTGTCCAGATCCTGTAAATAACATGGAAATGGAAAAAGGGAGACTGTCAAGATCATGTAAATAACATGGAAATCGAAAAAGGAAGACTGTCAAGATCCTGTAAATATGATGTAAATTGAAAAAGTGGGACTGTCAAGATCCTGTAAATAACATGTAAATTGAAAAAAGGAGACTGTCAAGATCCTGTAAATAACATGGAAATGGAAAAAGGGAGACTGTCAAGATCCTGTAAATAACATGGAAATGGAAAAAGGGAGACTGTCAAGATCCTGTAAATATGATGTAAATTGAACAAAGGAGACTGTCAAGATCGTGTAAATAACATGTAAAACGAAAAAGAGAGACTGTCAAGATCGTGTAAATAACATGTAAAACGAAAAAGAGAGACTGTCAAGATCCTGTAAATATGATGTAAATTGAACAAGGGAGACTGTCAAGATCGTGTAAATAACATGTAAAACGAAAAAGAGAGACTGTCAAGATCCTGTAAATAACATGTAAAACGAAAACGAGAGACTGTCAAGATCGTGTAAATAACATGTAAAACGAAAAAGGGAGACTGTCAAGATCGTGTAAATAACATGTAAAACGAAAAAGAGAGACTGTCAAGATCCTGTAAATAACATGTAAAACGAAAAAGAGAGACTGTCAAGATCGTGTAAATAACATGTAAAACGAAAAAGGGAGACTGTCAAGATCGTGTAAATAACATGTAAAACGAAAAAGGGAGACTGTCAAGATCGTGTAAATAACATGTAAAACGAAAAAGAGAGACTGTCAAGATCCTGTAAATAACATGGATCATTGCTGACTTCTGGGGACAGCTCTCGAAAACGAGTACAACGAGCACGTCAAAAACATCGAGGACGATATCGTTAAAATCCAGTACAACGAGCACGTCAAAAAGGACGAGCACGTTATCGTCAAAATCGAGTACAACGAGCACGTCAAAAATAACGAAGACGTTATCGTTCAAATCGAGTACAACGAGCACCTTAAAATAAACGTCCTCGTTCTATCGATTCAATCGTACAACAAGCTGGTTGTCACGATCTTTCGAAACATCGCGCTCGTTGTCAATAACGCACTCGTTTTCATCGTTTCTTTTCATATCGTTAACGATCTACGATAGTGACGATTTCCAAAGACCAACAACATCGTGTCGATCGTGTTGATCGTCAGATCGTGTCGGAGATTGTGTTGATCGAGGATCGTAGTATCCTCGCAAAAAATCGGTGATTTGGTATTTATTATTTTCTGAATTATCTGCTAAAATTGTTTCTAGGAGGCCCCAAGTTATCAGAATCTAAATTTGCATCCAATACTTAAAACACCTTCTCTATTACTTGTTTGGTGACAATTCAGGTATAAAAAAGTCTCAGATTGTAGCATGCAGTATGTATGTGTATTCATAAGCAAAACTAATGAAAGGGACGAGGGACGAAAGTTACAGGTAAGAATATAGAAAGAGCAACTTTACATTAGTAACCCTGCAAAGTTTCAGCGTATTAGGTGTTATATCAGCTGAAAGTTGAAAAATGAAAAATTTACAGTTGTGTGTATTACTAGGGAAATTGGCCATACCCCTAAGCATGAAAACATCTGCACATTTGTAATGTTTCAACTTACATTTTCTCAGCTGTTATTACACCTGATGTGCCGAAATTTTGCAGGGGTACTAAAGTAAAGGTGCTCTTTTATCAGTTTTTAATTTAAATTTAAATATCCGCCGCCATTTTAGGAGTCGGCAAGACGACGTGATGAAAAAAATATGAACTGCAACTAGAACTAGAAAAATACTAGAAGAGCGTCTAATTTTGCGGCTGCGGCTGAAAGTTATGTTTCACCTTTGTGATTTTAGCCTAAAACCTCTTATTTAAAGCTGTGTGGTTTTATAAGTTCGAGTACTCAGTTTTCATGCAATATGAAAGCCACATTGCTAACGTTAAAAGAAATTTCTTTACTTATTTGGGTCAATATATTTTCTTCTTGTACTACAGTTTTACATTGCTTTTTCCTTTATTTGTGCTAGTCACAAAAGCGAAAAGAAAATGGGCAAAATAAAGGCGTTCCTAACTAACACTTCTTTATTTAAGTGCTAATTAGACTCACACGCCTCGTTTGAATGAATCAAATACAAGAGAAATGTTGCTTGAGAGCGAGGCTGGTGAGTCCAATTGGCACCTGACTTTTTTTGTTTCTCTACAATAACAATTAAGAAGATGTAGCAACCTTTCGTCTTTGTTGTCTAATGCCAAGGCAAAATCCTATTTCGATCTACATTAAACTGGGGAGTTGTTGTAATATCGTGAAAGAACTTGAAGAAAATTGTTAAAAACATCGTTCTCTGCTCTCCAATCTCGCCACATATGCTCATTGAGAAATGATTGCAAATCGTAGTGCCTTACGCCCTTTCTCATTTTTGCTTTGTATTTCAATCTGGCCCAAGCTGATTCAACTTCTTGTGTATGCACGCCAGTGACAGGATCCACAAAATTAGCGGCATGCACCACAACCCGGTGGGTTTGAACGTTTGGTGCATGAGCTGGCATGTTGAAGTATGCCCCCCAGTCATCACTGTGGACTTCTGTACCAGGCAGCAAAACCCTCTGCAAGATGGGCATCAACGTAGCTCGATCTCTACGATCGACAACCTCGAAATACCCTCGCGCTGGGGAGTAGGCAGTGGAAATCACGCCAAAAACCCAGTTCTCTCTTATGGGTCTTCTTCCTCGGTTTGCCTGAAAATACAGAAATAAATTATTTATTAATATAATAAGGAATCTTGCTTGAATGTATCCTCTCTCTTCCACAATGTTAGGAGTGGGTTGTATGCCACTTTATATCCCTGCGTTCATAAACCGAAAAAACTGGCATTTGCTAACCCAATTGTATTCTAAAGCTTTAATAATCTGTATTTTATGTTCTGAGACAACCACTAGTGGAGTTTTTTCCTAAACACAGTATGCTGCTTAGTAATATCACTACTGAGATTTCCATCACTTCATGTTTAAAAAATAGGCCATCCCCTTTATCGACCCAAGCTTTTGGCCTTAAAACAAAAACAAACCAACGACATAGTTAAAGCACTTTCATGTCGCATAGGATTTTCGGTGGTTGATCCTTTAATTCCCCCATGTTGTCTTAAAGTTGTGAACAACATCATCCAACTTGTCCACCGTATTGATTTTGGGTTCACGTCTTGTAGTTTTCCAGGCTCCACAGCAATGATGCTACGGAACCAGGCCTCCGATTTCGAGACTACTTGTGAATTTTTTTTTCGATTTCTTAATTTTTTTCAATCCGACCGACCTACCCAATATCAGAAAACGCAATCGACGCTAAACGAAAAGAAAAAGGGGATGGCCTTACTGACAACGATCTCCTTGACTTTAGAAACAATGTTCCCAGTAGACATCTATTGTTTAAAGACATGTGTAGAAATGTGTTGTTTTCTACGCTTCTTTACCAATCTCTATACATCATAAAATATCACCTTTGGTTTGTGGTTGAATTTGCTTTCGTCCACTTTTGCTACGAAAGGAGCCCCGAAAGGAACAATCGGGCGCTGCTGGAGATCCCATGAAACAACATCTCTTGCTGATTGACACATCCTCGATATTTGACTGGGATTAATCTCCAGCATGCGTGCTGCGTTAGCTTGCTTCTCGTCACTTGACCATAAGTAAAGAAAGATCAAGATTTTTCCCATCGGTAATCTCGGGAAATCCGCGAACATGGAATTGCACCTTAGACTTCTTCTCTTCCTGCATCCGCTACACCGCCTAGAAAATAAACGTTTTTGCGAGGTATCTGTTAAAAAAGGAGTACCCAGGCTAATTCATGATCATGTTAACGTTTTGCTGTTTTGCTTTAGTATTTCAATTTAGAGCGCAGTTTAAACTCTCGCCAGTTATGGGAGGAACGGAAAGCAAAAACCTCAAGTATTAAACCCAACAGTTCTGAAAAATCCATTCCCAGACTATTCCAGGTCAACGTTTGGCTTCTATGTTGGTGGCTCCTCCTCCTCCTGTAATGAAATGTTTTAAAGTTCATATAGGATTTCATAGAGTCAACAGCAACTGTGGAATTGCACACATTTCAGGTATCCTACTGATGAACAGTTGCAGCATTCAGATATTCACTGACGTTGGGAGCTGGGCATTTTTGAGTTTTAATTGTCCCGTGATGAATGAATCAATGAATCAATGATAAAATTGCTCTCATAACTGCGCAGATCATAGCTTCATTTGATAAATCTACCTATCATGATGTTTTTTTCTTGAATCAATCGTCCGCACTATTTCGTTGCGTTTTGTTTAATTTATTTCCTTCAACTTTTTAATATATCAATTATACTTCGGAATAGGCCTCTCGAGTTACTTTAATTAGCTATGGCTAAGGTTTAACCAGAACACTTACCACTGATAGCCATCGACGTGATCGCCATTCCGGGCAGTAAGAACCATGTCTTGGTTGCAATCTCCACAACGCAACGGGTTTGGTAGCAACCCTCGCCTCTGCAACCAAGTTATCATCTCTCTCACCTCGCCGTTTGCCAGTGCTGTAATTTGAAGTAAATTCATCTCCTTTGAATACTAATAGATTTTCGAAATGATGCTCGTTGCACCACTTCCCTCAAATTGTCGTTGTATAGGAGAGAAGGTGATGCACTGGCTATTGTCAAACGGCTGGGCTGTCCCTGTCAACTCTGACACCTTTGATTATCACACGTGTGATCGTTTGCGATTAATTATCACGGCGAACAGCAAAAAAAAAAAAAAAAGGAACGAACTCCAAAAACATCTCACCAACGTTGCTTTTTGCAATGAAAGAGTTGAATCAGGCTTCGGGTTGAGATGGTTTGACACTGAACTATTTCAAGAGCCGTTGAATTGAGCTCTTCTCAAATTCAATTTCCAATTAAGCAGACGCTTCCGCTCCCTTAATGTGCAGGAGCAAATTTACCCGAGTAAACGTGGGAATTAAGTTCTCACACATGACACTTTTCGTAAAGGAGAAACACTGGAAAGAAAATTTATTCTATGTTTTATTCGAGAACTAAATGTGGCCATTTTGCTAGCCTGTTCCAGGCTCTCAGATAGTCGAGGAAACGAAAAGAACTCTCGACTATCTGAGAGCCTGGAACAGGCTACCATTTTGCTGAAAAGACTCACGAAGAAACAATACCAGAATACATTTTTAGGCAGCGTTTACCCGACACGGTTGGAATTGTTTACACGGAAGCGTTTTCGCCAGAAAATCCGAGTCGTTATTGTATAAGCGAGCCGGCTGCACTACACTGTTCGAACTGAACCATGCAAATTAAGCGCCAAAATATTAAACGTATTCAAATCGAGGCGGTTTGGCTGTTTACACTACAGATGAAACCGTATCGTTTTGAAAACGCTTCACATTTCGCAGCGGATTCAAATCGACACGGTTTCCGTAATTATTTCTATCGGTGTTTTGTAAACAGAAGGTGTAACCGCATCGAAAACGATAAGGTTACAAATGAAAACTTGTAAACGCAGCCTCTACATGAATACATCCGTTTGGAGTTTTTAACATGTTGTGATTAACTCTTGCATAGCGAGATTTAGTAGAAAAACCGAGCCCGTTTACCCTTGTCCGTTTACTTCGAACATCTATATATTAATTTCATGGAGGTGAATATATTATACCCGAGTGGTCATATGAAGAAAGAAAATTATTTCTAACAAATGGATTGAATTGAAGGACGAATGAGCGACAACCTGGGATCAAACAAGGATATGTAATAAGAAACATTGGCACTGTCTTTCACCTAAAGGCATTTGAAGGGTGAATACTGAGACTATTCTTTTTCCTTTCTTGTCCTCGGAATGAAATCTCCTTTAAATAATTTGACAGATACAAAGTAACCTGCGCATGTGCTGTTATTTTTGGACGATTCAGTGTTTACCACAATGATAGAAGACTAGCATGGGTTTCCAATAAATACATCATTAGTTGACTTCCGCACGTAAGATCGGCGAGAGGCCTCTTCGGAGGGTTCCAAGGTTTGCATCAATTGCGCGGCAGCGTTCAATGGGTTTGGGCCCGGTGCAATTCCTCCCATGCAACTGATCCTAGGGGCATTCCGCTCTCAAGCTTTGCGAATTGGTGAGTTGCGCCACCACGTAGGTCGGTGAGAAGTTGTGAACGTTCCGGTTTTTTTTTTCGGCAAAGATGTACTCCTCGATCTATTACAATAGACCTTTTTGTCGCTAATTAATTTGATTTGAGAGAAATGTATGGGATGCTCAGGGGGCAACTTTATTTAATCCTCTCATTGGGGTTTTCGGAATTTAAATGCAGCTTATTAATTTTAAAAAATACATTTATAAAAAAAATACGGAATTGAAAATGACACGGTATAATTAAAATATCTATAATTAAATTAAAATTATATTAATTTTCCTTTAAATTTTCTTTTCATAACCACTTTAAACCTAGAAAAAGAGCCAATGCACCTAACGCTCCCTAAATTAGAATGCCTTTGTCCCGAGAATCCCATGATAGCTATCCAAATGAACGGAATTCAAAATGACAGCCACATTAGTAAGCCCTTTAAATGCATGGTTCCCCCCAATTTTCTTTTTGGATACCAAGAGTAGTTAATAAGATCTACTTTCTCCGGATAGTTTTAAACCGCGCAAAAATATCCCTGTATTAGTAAGCATTGGCGATAGGAAATCTGAGTATCTGGAGATGCACTGAACGTATACGCAATAACAATAGTAGGCACCGTCCTTAAGGCCCTGCTTACAAGGAGGGAGGTTAACCCTACTGCTCGAATTACCCTAGTAGAAGGGTCAAAGATAGCCTGGGTTTACTTGCAAAATTTGACAGGTAAGGTTATCCTATCACCCGCCACAACTATCCGCGGTCCATGATGATCCTTTGTTGTCAACATTTACAGGGTCTGGAAACCAGCAAGAATTTGTCCCGGGTAGTCGAGTTATCACTAGCAGAGGGTTTACAAGCAAAGGCTGTTATGTTTACCCTGGCGCAAGGGTAACCCTTGTGCTCAGATAGGGGTTAGCCTAGCACTGGCACTGGCACTGGCACTGGGTAACCCTCTCTCCTTGTAAACAGGGCTTAAGGCGAGTACCCTATTAAAAACACCTCACCATTATTCTACATAATAAATGCAAGGTCTCCATGTTTGACATTGTGGCGTGAACCGGTTAGTAGTAAATAGAACTAACCTTTTACACAGAACAATAATTTAAACTAGTCTTTGTCTGATTTTTTTTCCAAATTTGTTTTTTTACTGTCTCTGATAGACCAGAAGTTCGGACCAAGGTATTTAACGAAACGTAAAGGGCGCGTTCGGGAGGGAGAACACGCATCGGGTATGCGAATTTCGAGGGTATGCGAATTTGTAAAGATTTCGCGGGTATGCGAATTTCTAAAGATTTCGAGACGGACAGTAAGGATTGAAAATTGTCTTTAACGTAGCCATCTTTGGCATTCTCACTCAACCAACCAAGCCTATCATTAATGCCCGCATTGGCGGCTGCGGTGGCTCCTCCGGCCCTGAGACTGTGAAGACTTATACAGGAAACGTCTGTTATGTCCTTAAAAGCGTCTTTAACGATCTCCCGGGCTCTGCTGTAGCTCAAGCCTTGGCGCCGGACCTTGGAGGTGGATCTAGAGGACGATAAAGCTCTAAACAACGGCAAATCCTCACCAAGATCAATTTTTGCGCCCGCAATGTATTGTTCCAACGCCTTTACGGGGCACGTGCCTTGATTCGACCGCGCGATTGCAACCCACGCTCCGTCACGAAATTGGTCTGTCTTGGACGATTCTAAAAATATAGACACATAGGTAGGAAAAAAAAATTAAATTTAACAAGCTCTTATAGAGCATAACTCACTGAAACGAAAAAAGCCAGCATAACCTAAGAGACATAAGGCTACTATCCTCAAGTCGGACAAAGAGGGAGACTTATCTGAAATCTTGGAAGTTACAAGCGCTTTCAACATTTCGCTGGTGATGGGCTCTTTCTTTGCCTTCGGTTTTCCCAGAATTCTTTGGGACGCACTAACCATGGAAGAAACAATAGGATGGTCGGAGACCTTCGGCAAACCAGCCAAGCGTTGAGCCCAGTCGATACTGTAAACAGCATTAAGTACAGGAGAAGGAGAGTTGGCTTCAGAAATCAGGCATTGTAAGTAGGCCGCAACATGAAACGAATTGGCAGGCACGTGGCAAAAGCAGTTAGACGAAGCCCAAAGCTTCCAGCGCTTAAAACCAGCCAAATAAGTACGAATGGTGCCTTCCGCTTTCGAAGCAAGCACTGTTTCCTGAACGCGGCTAACCAATGGCTGCAGATGATTAGGGAATGCAGCAGAGAATTCGCACCACATCTCTGACTGGAACACATCTGTAAAAAGGAAAAAGAGAAAAGAAGCGACAAGCAAGCAAAAAACGACAAATCGAATAAAAATATAGAAACAAAGGCAAGCGAACAGCAATGAGAAGCGAGGGCAGCAACAACAAGTTCAAGGAGGAAACTGGCAAAATCACCTCTCCACAAAAATAGTTGCTTCCAGGCAAAATCTTACGTTTCTGGCACAGCTGCTTCCACCCCCATTAAAATCTCGGGCACATATGACCCATGGCACACGGGTGATAACAAACACCCCTATAAGAATCCCAGGGCAAAGATGGCCCCAGGTACATATGATCCCACTTGGCCGGAAAAGCCCATCCTTAAATATCTCGGGCACAGATGGTCCCACTTGGGTGAAAAAATCATCCCTAAGTATCTCGAGCATGGTCTGACTTAGGTGGAAAAAATCACCCTTAAATATCTCCGGCGCAGATGGACTCACTTGGGTGAAAAATCACCCCTAAATATCTTGGGCACAGATGGTCCCACTCGGGTGGAAAAATCACCCCCGAATAACTTGGACACAGAGGGTCCCACTTAGTGTAAATCACACCCGAGTTCTGGGCACAGATGGTCCCAATGTAGACGGGCGCAAAAAAGGCCCCGATATTAAGTAACTTATTATGCCTTCAAAACAAAAGAACAAGGCATGATCAAGAACTGAATCTGAAAAACAAGAGAATGTAAATATAAATATAGATATGTATAAATTTAACAAAAAAAACGAAGGGAAAAACAAACAAATAAAATAAAATAAAACTGAAAAATAAAAATAAAAGCGAGTCGCCTCCAGAGAACACCAAGAGGATGAATTAGCATACAAACACTCCTAATATACTCTCCCGAGAGTCCCTTGATGGTTCATACCGACGAGAGAATATTTTTCCGCTAATTTTCAAACCGCGGAAAAATTCGAATATCAATTGATCAATTACAGAAATGTAAATAATAAAAAGAACTGTGTTAGTGATGAGTATGTTCGTCGTTGTAGTGTAGTGGTGAAGACCCAGTGACACAGTACCACAGATCTGGAGGGTGCGAGTTCGAATACGGGTAAGTGCATAGTATAGTTCTTTGTTCCCTTTCTATATTGTAATCTTGAGACTGAATGAATATAGAAACCGATAAAATGATACCAAACAATTAAGATGTGTTGAGATGCGCAACACAGAGCTTGAAGACGGTAGGTATGGGTATTTTGAATCCTTTTTGGGGGTGTTTAAGCTAGGTAGAGTGCATAATTCAACCGAGCAAAATGCAGATCACGAATATAACCTAGGTAAAAACGGATTCAACCAGCGAATGGATTTTACCTATTGTTTCGTTTCTCCTAAACTTTCAGTACTTCAAATTTTACAAAGAATATGTGGAATTTACAATTCAAAGCGATATTCTTTACTTAAGGTAGACAGTGTCTCTAATGTGTGGAAAGTCAGTTGAATAAATAGACTGCTTCACAATCTCGCAGTTCTGTTAGATTATCCATTTATTATTATTATTATTATTATTATTATTATTACTATTATTATTACTATTATTATTATTATTATTATTATTATTAGTATTAGTATTGTTATTATCATTATAGTAGTAGTAGTAGTAGTAGTAGTAGTGGTAGTATGGAGTAGAATTATTATACTATAGAACTTTTTTATCTGGCGATGGACAAGGGGGCATCAAGCTGGCTTACAGTTCAAAGGGATGGATTTCAATCTTAGCAAGAGAGAGTTTAGAGACGCGAGCAAGCTAAGATATGATTGGGAAATCACCGACACACCTTCAGATTCCGTATGTAGAGTCTCACTTGGTGTTGTTCACGCGTTGGCGTGCTGGAGAGGTGGCTTTATCATCCAGCGCCAAACGAACTGCGTGATTTGGAGGCAGAGATGGTAAGCATGGTATGCAAAGACAACCAGGGAGACATCCTTCACTCTGAAGACAACCGGTAACGAAGAGGCAAGAGTATCAGTCTGGCTAGCTGCAAAGTCCAATGCAACTAAACTGAAACCCCTGGTGGTTTTTAAAGGAGCAAAGCGAGAAGTTTCAGTTTTGAAGTGGTTTACCAATATCGAGCACTTGTTGAAACTTCGGCAAACAGGTTGATAAAGTCTGGGTTGACTCTGTTTTTGGAGCATTTGCGCTGAAACGGAGGCTGTTAGCGTGGGGTTCCTACGAACGTCACATCGCGGATAGCATCACTGAGTCACTAGTCTCTAGTAATCTTGTCGTTTTACCTGGAGGTTGCACTAGATACATTGAGGCACCCGGGCCAGACGTCAGTTGGAATGAGCCTTTCAAGACCTGTTTATGAATGGCTGGCAGCAGTTATTTCACGAAGAGACGGCTGCTGATGATATGAGTGCACTCCCATGCAAGAATATCTATTTTGCAACGGATTATTGACGCCTGGGCCGAGCTATCCACCTACGCAATCCGCAATTCTTTCACAAGCTGTGCCCTAAACCTCTCTGTAGACGGTTCAGAAGAAGACAAAATTCATTCTTTTCAAGGAGGGACAACCTTGTAGTGATGGGAGAGCAATGCTCCGTTCCCGGTTAGACATCTTAAAGGAACCGGAGACAAATTCTTTCCAATCAAGCAACGATTCAGAAGTAGAAAAGGTGTGCCCTCCTACTGAAGAGCTGTTGGACTCAGATCAAGAAGGAGACAGCGAAATTGAAATTGATTAAACAGAAAGAAGAACAATTCAAAATATATTTATATATTTGATAACTGTTCAATATGCCGCGTTCTGAATTTGGTTGTCCAACAAGCGTCACCCTCGAGTAAGCGCCGAATCGGACACACAAAAAAATTAATAAGCGCCGCGGCGCCTGTTCGAGTTCGCAGGCTAGTAAATACGGGACTCATGGTGATTAAAGTTCTAGCCATTCTGCGCCTGCCTGCTAACGGTTCGCCCGTGAACGGTCGTCGAACTCTTCACTTCCGAATTGTACTCTTCATTCTATGAGATTTGTAGAGTCTGAACTCGAGTCGAGACTTATGTCCGTAATTGTTGTTATTCTTTTTCAATCAAACTGTTCATAAACAATGATTCTTAAACGATACTTATTTAATATTATTAGACAAGTTGTACTGCTATTCACATGCTTCAGCTCAAGTGCTGTTTTGTTATACTGAACATGTGTCCTGTTGACATATTTTTTTGCATTTTATTTAATTAGTGAACCAACCTAAGGAACATTTTGCAATTCATCCAATGAGATGCTAAATTGACTGTACGTGTACGCATTTGAAATCTGTTTTTTTTTTTTTTTTTTTTACATTTTGATTTTCCACCGTTTTAGCAAGCGTCGGTTTGTCTTTTCTGAAAAACAAATCCTTTCTTAATGATGATCTGGCAATGGAATCACTGTGTTACTCCGGGATGTTCAGGAAAGTTAGTTCCATAAATAGCTTGAACTTTTTAAATGATATTGGAGAATTATCAGGTACATTACGCAAAAACAGACAGGAACGACAAAGATAGCCGGAAAATAGGAAAGTGCAGGCAGTATGCCCTTAGATGTAAAGTTAAGTGGCCGAATAACACATGATTTTTTAAAATTTAGATGGCGTCACGATAGTATCCACTAGGCCGGGCCAAGACTTTAAGGGCCCGCTTTCGTACGCACAGCGCCATTTCAAAGATAGAATAGTACTTTAGCCAAGCGCTTTACGATTTTTACACCTGAATTAAAAAAAAAAAACCCGCCCCAGGCAGATCTCGGACTCTCAGTTGTATGCTTAATATTCGATCAGTTGAACTGATTTATCGCCCTTATTCGAGAAGACTAGAGAGTGTAACCATTTTCGAAAACATTTGCAGATGTCATTACAAAGGCAACACGTTCTCCTTGTTATTAAAGACCTAAGTGTTGGTCCGTCGGATTCGAAATCAAGGCCTCAAGCATGATAGCCCTGAGCCACCGGTGTGGGCCGCGGTCAATATCACTTTTATTCTTATTCTTATTGTTATCCATTGTTCTGATCAAGTGCTTGTAAGAATTAGAATCAATCTGCTGTATGAGTGTCCTTTACTTGACCTGTCTAATTACTGATTTGATGCCCATACTTAGAACTGTTTGATCCAAATGATCAATCGATTGGTTGAAAAAAGAACATTGGTTAATGATCAACTGGTCTGGTCGCCATTACCCATGCGCAAATGTGTCTTCAGTGTTTGCAATTGTCCCGATTTACTAGTGAACTTGCGAATGCTTTCGGATTTCATGCTAATTGGCGTGCGACGTGCTACTTTATATTGCAAATAAGTGTTCGTTGTATCATCTATTATTATGAATTTACCAAGGGAGTGGACGTTGTTCTTGGTCTGGTTGACGATCTACTGAATGAATGTGAATGTCGCATGTCAAGTCAAGATTACAGCGCTTGTGAGTCTCTCTCTCACACGTCTTCATAGTACACGCAATGGATGTAAACGTGTAGCCTGCACGCTCGATGTTACTGCTGAGAATCCAAGGGAATTGGAAACAATTTCAAAGATCAAATTCTCTTTCGGACACCTTACAGGGAGTGATTGATTGCTTCGAGAAGAAGTTGTACGAAATCGATATGTCTTCCTATGTGTCCTCTTGGCTTCCCGAATCTCTCGTTCTTAGAACTGGTGTAGTTGGAAGACCGCGATTGGTAGTGAATCTTGTACAAGTGGAATTTTTCTTCGCTCCTGGCGCTTTTCATGGACAAGAATTGCTTTTCACCCTTTGTATTTCAAGGTCTACGCTATGGAGACGCCTTAAAAACGCGGGGTACGATTTTAGCGCAGATAACCGCTTTACACAAATTGATGACAACAGTTTGAAACAAGAAATTTTTTTAATCAAGGAGAATTTTCCTACGTGTGGCGAGCGAATGGTAATTGGTTGTCTCAGAAGCAAGGGAAATTTTTGTCACTCGACATCGCGTGCGAGAGATACTTCGCGAGCAAGATCCTGTTTCTCTACTTCTCCGCTGGACATCAACTACTCTACGTAGGAAATACAGTGTTCCTGGTCCAAACGCTTTGTGGCACATCGACGGTCTTCACAAGCTAGTACGGTGGGGATTTGTTGTTCACGGGTGTATTGACGGGTATTCACGGATGATTCCTTACCTGAAGTGTGCAACCATAACAAAGCATTGACTGTTTTAGGTTATTTTATTGAGGCAACAAGAAAGTATGGTCTCCCTTCCCGTGTGCGTTCAGATAGAGGTGCAGAAAATGTAGAAGTTGCTAAGCACATGAACGCCACCAGAGGTTCTAACAGAAGATCACATCTTGTTGGATCTTCTGTTCACAACCAAAGAATTGAAAGGCTTCATAGGGACACCACTAGATGCTGTCTGTCAAGCTTTATTTCCATTTTTCACGAATTGGAAGAGGAAGAGTGCCTTGATGCATCCAATGAGACTGACCTGTTCTGCCTTCACTATGTTTTCTTGCCACGAATAAACCGGGCATTAGAGGAGTTTTAGATGGGGGTGGAATTTCCATTCTCTAAGAACGGAATCGACTGTCCCCCTATCAACTGTGGATCAGTGGTGTTATTGAGGATCGTTTCTCTACCTATACGGGAGTTCGAGACATTCTTGATTCCGAAGTCACTGAATTAGTCACTAGTTGGGTACTAGTTAGGTTTACGGCTTACTGTGGTTTACATGACCGAAAAACCTACATTTCAAAATGGTGCGCCGAGCTGAACTGACAACCTTTCATGAATAACAAGACTAGATTTCCCTCTCCTGTAGTGAATTCTAAGCGATGCTGTCTTTTGTGACAGTGCCAAGCCCTGGCTCATTATTTTCGTGGAATCTTCGAAAGAAAGTAAATTTGATGGACGGCACGCTAACTCGCAACGGTGCGAAACCACTGGCTTCCAAATTAAGCTACACTACTCCGGGCAGGCTGTCGTAGATGTAACTTTTTGCGGACGAAACTCGCTATACCGGGTAAGCTGCGTTGATGTTACTTTTTGTAAGCAACAAACTCTTTGAAAAAACGTTTGTGTAATGAGTGTTATCAGCTGTGGACAAACAGCATCATTCAACAATGCTACATAGCATTCCATCGCTTAACATTGTTTTCCACATCCATTGGTATTCTGGAATGGTATGGTATGGTATTTTATTTATCCACATTACACGGATGAGTACAAGACTCGTTTTAACGTGAACGTGCCAAATAACTATAAATCCATACAAGTCATATTAAGACATAAAATAAATAAGTAGAATGAAATAAATAAGGGGAAAACTAGCTATATAAAAATCCAAACTACGTACAAAAGTTACAATAACACTTAATTCCAGTAGTCAAATTAACATTATTTAGCATTGTAACACAATCAGGTATATTGTTCCATAATCTTGAGGTGATTTGCATTTTGTAAAGATATGACCTGTGCATAAATTTTCTGTTATAGGCAGGTTGATGTAACTTGTTAAAGCCTATGCTCTCACCCTTTTTTTTTACAAATGCAAGTCAACAATGGGGACTGATTAATATTAAGTATATGTTCATATTTCCTAATAAATTATGAATACTGTCAACCTTAGAGGCTTTAACAAGTTACATCAACCTGCCTATAACAGAAAATTTATGCACAGGTCATATCTTTACAAAATGCAAATCACCTCAAGATTATGGAACAATATACCTGATTGTGTTACAATGGTAAATAATGTTAAATTTGACTACTAGAATTAAGTGTTATTGTAACTTTTGTACGTAGTTTGGATTTTATATATAGCTAGTTTTTCCCCTTATTTATTTCATTCTACTTATTTTATTTTATGTCTTATATATGACTTGTATGGATTTATAGTTATTTGGCACGTTCACGTTAAAACGAGTCTTGTACTCATCCGTGTAATGTGGATAAATAAAATACCATACCCTACCATTCCAGAATACCAATGGATGTGGAAAAACATGTTAAGCGATGAATGCAGAGTAGCATTGTTGAATGATGCTGGTTTGTCCACAGCTGATAACACTCATTACACAAACGTTTATTCAAAGAGTTTGTTGCTTACAAAAAGTAAACATCAACGCAGCTTACCCGGTATAGCGAGTTTCGTCCGCAAAAAGTTACATCTACGACAGCTAGCCTGCCCGGAGTAGTGTAGCTTAATTTGGAAGCCAGTGGTTTCGCACCGTTGCGAGTTAGCGTGCCGTCCATCAATTTTACTTTCTTTCGAAGATTCCACGAAAATAATGAGCCAGGGCTTGGCAATGTCACAAAAGACAGCATCGCTTAGAATTCACTACAGGAGAGGGAAATCTAGTCTTGTTATTCATGAAAGGTTGTCAGTTCAGCTCGGCTGTCTCGAACTCCCGTATAGGTAGAGAAACGATCCTCAATAACACCACTGATCCACAGTTGATAGGGGGACAGATTCGATTCCGTTCTTAGAGAATGGAAATTCCACCCCAATCTAAACTCCTCTAATGCCCGGTTTATTCGTGGCAAGAAAACATAGTGAAGGCAGAACAGGTCAGTCTCATTGGATGCATCAAGGCACTCTTCCTCTTCCAATTCGTGAAAAATGGAAATAAAGCTTGACAGACAGCATCTAGTGGTGTCCCTATGAAGCCTTTCAATTCTTTGGTTGTGAACAGAAGATCCAACAAGATGTGATCTTCTGTTAGAACCTCTGGTGGCGTTCATGTGCTTAGCAACTTCTACATTTTCTGCACCTCTATCTGAACGCACACGGGAAGGGAGACCATACTTTCTTGTTGCCTCAATAAATAACCTAAAACAGTCAATGCTTTGTTATTGGTTGCACACTTCAGGTAAGGAATCATCCGTGAATACCCGTCAATACACCCGTGAACAACAAATCCCCACCGTACTAGCTTGTGAAGACCGTCGATGTGCCACAAAGCGTTTGGACCAGGAACACTGTATTTCCTACGTAGAGTAGTTGATGTCCAGCGGAGAAGTAGAGAAACAGGATCTTGCTCGCGAAGTATCTCTCGCACGCGATGTCGAGTGACAAAAATTCCCTTGCTTCTGAGACAACCAATTACCATTCGCTCGCCACACGTAGGAAAATTCTCCTTGATTAAAAAAAATTTCTTGTTTCAAACTGTTGTCATCAATTTGTGTAAAGCGGTTATCTGCGCTAAAATCGTACCCCGCGTTTTTAAGGCGTCTCCATAGCGTAGACCTTGAAATACAAAGGGTGAAAGCAATTCTTGTCCATGAAAAGCGCCAGGAGCGAAGAAATTCCACTTGTACAAGATTCACTACCAATCGCGGTCTTCCAACTACACCAGTTCTAAGAACGAGAGATTCGGGAAGCCAGAGAGGACACATAGGAAGACATATCGATTTCGTACAACTTCTTCTCGAAGCAATCAATCACTCCCTGTAAGGTGTCCGAAAGAAATTTGATCTTTGAAATTGTTTCCAATTCCCTTGGATTCTCAGCAGTAACATCGAGCGTGCAGGCTACACGTTTACATCCATTGCGTGTACTATGAAGACGTGTGAGTAGAGACTCACAAGCGCTGTAATCTTGACTTGACACGCGACATTCACATTCATTCAGTAGATCGTCAACCAGACCAAGAAACAACGTCCACTCCCTTGGTAAATTCATAATAATAGATGATACAACGAACACTTATTTGCAATATAAAGTAGCACGTCGCACGCCAATTAGCATGAAATCCGAAAGCATTCGCAAGTTCACTAGTAAATCGGGACAATTGCAAACACTAAGACACATTTGCGCATGGGTAATGGCGACCAGACCAGTTGATCATTACCAATATGTGTTTTTTTTTAAACCAATCGATTGATCATTTGGATCAAACAGTTCTAAGTATGGGCATCAAATCAGTAATTAGACAGGTCAAGTAAAGGACACTCATACAGCAGATTGATTCTAATTCTTACAAGCACTTGATCAGAACAATGGATAAAAATGGATAACAATAAGAATAACTTAAAGTGATATTGACCGCGGGCCCACACCGGTGGCTCAGGGCTATCATGCTTGAGGCCTTGATTTCGAATCCGACCGGACCAACACTTTAGGGCCTTTAATAACAAGGAGAACGTGTTGCCTTTGTAATGACATCTGCAAATGTTTTCGAAAATGGTTACACTCTCTAGTCTTCTCGAATAAGGGCGATAAATCAGTTCAACTGATCGAATATTAAGCATACAACTACAACTGATCAATATAAAGCAGACAACTGATCTATAAATCAGTACAACTGATCGAATATCTGATTTATTGATCGATAAACAATTGGCAGTACAACTGATCGACAAACAAGTACAACTAATCGATAAATCGGTGTAACTGATCAAATATCGAGACACACAACTGATCGAAATTGAGAGAGACAATTACTGATCGATAAGTCAATACAAATGATCGAATATTAGGGACACAACTGATCGATAAAGCCCTAGTCATACAAACATCTGTAAGTTTTTCATTTTTTCAACTTTTCAGCTGATATAACACCTAATACGCTGAAACTTTCCAGGGTTACTAATGTAAAGTTGCTCTGTTTCGTATCCATTTTTCATTAAATTTTAACTCGTTCAAATCCGTTGCCGCCATTTTGGAGAAGGGTCTATTACATCCCTTTCATTAGTTTTGCTTACGAATACACATACATACTGCATGCTACAATCTGAGACTTTTTTTACAGCTGAATTGTCACCAAACAAGTAATAAAGAAGGTGTTTTCAGATTCATTCGTTACGTTAATTGACCGTAAATAAACGCAATGAACCCTTTATGCCGCGTACGCCGTCCGTATACACTCCAGTACTGTTTGTTGAGTTTTTTTCCTTGCCGAAAAACGAAGTTGGGGGATAGAGAGCAGCAAACTTTGTCGTAAAACTATGAATTGCCTTCAAACGCGCAGCGGGTGCAAATGAACTCTCTTCTGCCTTTTCTGAAGAAAGTGAGTAGTGGGGCAATGAGACCGCCCTTAAGTCTAAGCATTTGATGCGTTTAGGGCCTCCTAGCCACAATTGTAGGAAATAAATCAGAAAATAATAAATACCAATCAATTGATGTTTTCGAGGATACTACGATCTTCGATCGACACGATCTCCAACACGATTTGACGATCGACACGATCTCCGACACGATCTGATGATCATCACGATCAACACTATCGTATATCGTTAAGAAACGATGAAAACGAGTGCGTTGTTGACAACGAGCGCGATGTTTCGAAAGATCGTGACAACCAGCTTGTTGTTCAAAAACATCGAGGACGATATCGTTAAAATCCAGTACAACGAGCACGTCAAAAAGGACGTGCACGTTATCGTCAAAATCGAGTACAACGAGCACGTCAAAAATAACGAAGACGTTATCGTTCAAATCGAGTACAACGAGCACCTTTAAAATAAACGTCCTCGTTCTATCGATTCAATCGTACAACAAGCTGGTTGTCACGAGATCTTTCGAAACATCGCGCTCGTTGTCAATAACGCACTCGTTTTCATCGTTTCTTTTCTTATCGTTAACGATCTACGATAGTGACGATGGGGATCATGACGATGGATTACGATAGATTCACAAGATCGTTGGATCATTGCTGATCGTGTTGATCGTCAGATCGTGTCGGAGATCGTGTCCATAGTATCCTCGAATAGCAATTGATTGGTATTTATTATTTTCTGGTTTATTTTCCTAAAATTTGTGGCTACGAGGCCCTAAACATATCAGAAGTTAAATTTGCATCAAACGCTTAGACTTAAGGGCGGTCTCATTTGCCCCTCTACTCAATTTCTTCAGAAAAGGCAAGGTTATGCTGCTCTCTATCCCCCCAACTTATCTACTTCGTTTAGCCAAGGAAAGAATGTCAACAAACAGCACTGGAGTGTGTACGGTCGGAGTACGCGGCATGAAGGGTTCATCGCGTTTATTTACGGTCAATTAACGTAACGAATGAATCTGAAAACACCTTCTTTATTACTTCTTTGGTGACAATTCAGCTATATCAAATGTTCCATGGCATAAATAAGGATGAAAAGTCACAGATTGTAGCATGCATGCAGTATATGTATGTGCCTATTCATAAGCAAAACTAATATAAGACTAATGAAAGGGATGAGGGACGAAAGCTACAGGTAAGAGTAGATCCTTCTCCAAAATGGCGGCAACGGAATTGAATGAGTTAAAATTAAACTGAATGTCAAATGGATACCAGAAATAGAAGAGAGCAACTTTTACATTAGTACCATGTTATATCAGCTGAAAAGTTTGAAAAACGAAAAATTCTACAGATGTTTGTATTACTAGGGAAATTGGCCATACCCCTAAGCATCCAAACATCTGCACATTTTTAATGTTTCAACGTACATTTTCTTAGTTGATGTGCCGAACTTTGCAGGGTTACTAAAGTAAAGGTGCTCTTTTTTCAGTTTTTAATTTTAACTTAATTGAATTTTCCGCCGCAAAAAAAAAAGATGAAAAAATCACAGCCGTTACTTCCTTATTTGAAACTGCAACTAGAACTAGAAAAAGTCAATTATTAGGACCCGAGATTTACTTGCAAACCTATCTAGCCCCCCTCTCCCCCCTCCCCCCTCCCCCTCCCCCTCCTGGGTATCGACACCATGAATTCAGAATCACGAAAAATACAATTTGGGTCAATATATTTTCTTTTTGTACTACAGTTTTACATTACTTTTTCCTTAATTTGTGCTAGTCAGAAAAGCAAAAGAAAATGGGCAAAATAAAGGCGTTCCTAACTGACACTCAGCCTTAGTATGTTCTTGGAATTAGTGTTTTTTTACAATTTTGATCAATCTTAGCCTCAACGTTTATAGACCGAATGCGTGAATGGCGCCCAAAAAAGCAATATTTTCTCTATTCTCTATGTGCTAATTAGACTCACACGCCTCGTTTGAATGGACCAAATAAAAAAAAATACCAAAATACGTTGTGGCCGCCATTTATGTATTCGGTCTATTAAAAAGGTTCCTTTATGCATCTAAAAAATCCGAGTGTATTTCATTTTAAACCCTTACTGAAACACTATATTTGTTTTCTCGGGGAGCGAGCTATGTTTCGCTTTCATGCGGATCGAAACAGTTTTTTTGTTTTTGCAGTATGTATGTCTAACTGCAAAATTCGCCTAAACAGGTCGCTGTTGCATTGATTTACTCTATTCTTTGATTGCACCCGACGTCAAGGTGGCCAAGTTGGTGGAAAGAACAAAAGCGCAAAAGTCCCTTGGCAATTTCACTCTATTAAGCTACATTTCGCTTTTTTTTTTTTTCTTGGGGGGGGGGGGGGGGGTGTTCCAACATGGCGGTCTTATCACGTGAGTGCAATCAAAGAATACCGTGAAGCCAGCACAATGAGCATAACACCCAACACCTTATACTGGCAGCTTTATGTTTGATGCCAAATGATAACTTTTTTTAAAGCTGAGGTATTTTCAGTTCCAAAAACAACTTAAAAGCGTGGAGAGGATGTGTGTCGCTAGCCTCCATTCTTGCCATATTTTTTTTACTCTCTCTCCAGCCTCAAGAGGATTTGCTTATCATTTCCAGCAATATCTTTGAATATTGTGCTGGTTGGGACTACAACGGAGATGTTCTCTCCGCTGTATACGCGCACCTTTACACCAGTGTCTCTTTCGTGAGATGTTAGTATGCTCTGCAAAGGAAAAGAAAAAAATCATTCTTATGTAGCTCTGAAAATTCCCATTATTTGAAGCTGCAATCATCCCGCAGGATTAGTGTCGTGGAACCCCAAAAATTATTTTAGTCCAAATAAATCTTTATCTGTCACCGAGTACAGAGCAACAGTGTCAAGAATTATCTAAGGTCGGCACACACGGGGGGACTAGTCCCTGCAACTAGTCCCTAGTTACACAAAGGGACTGGTCGCAGGGACTAGTCCCTTGTAGTGTTTACACGCGGGGTCCAATTGCACAGGAAAGTAGCAAAAACTGGGGCCAAACGGTATCATTCTTTCACTCTGCAGCTTTCTTAAGAAACCAAAATTATTAAAATAGCAATGTAGCATTGAATTAATTCAGTTCAGTACAAAATTACGAAATTATTTAGTATTTGAATTTTTTTTTTCCGATTCAGTCCGGATATATGCGGAAAATAAGTTGAAGCGCTTTGTTACCGATGAGCTGTAGCCAATACAGAAAAAAAAGGGTGCGAAAATTCTAGCAAGATTTCCATTATTCATGTACAATATTTCAAAACTGGTTTAATCGTCTTCCTCTTGATCCGCCACCTTAGTTCGTAAGATGTGATACCGATCTGTGATTGGTTTACTGTAATTTGGTCGCAGGGGACTGCCCCCGAGCAGTTTACACGAGGCGTTTTGAGGAACAAGCCGCAGGTCCTTGTCCCAAAATTCAAACCAGTTTGAATTCGTGGGACTAGTAGCAGGGACCAAATCCCTGCGACTATATTTCGTGTTAGAAATGGCTACTTCACACAGTAGGACTTGGCCCAGGTACTAGGCGCATGGACTTATCGCCTCGTGTGTACTGCCCTTTATTTTGGTTAAAACCCATTCAACCATAAGCGATAGTGAGAAGTCTGAGGCGAGTGACGTAACACCCGGATGTATAGTATGTTGACAAGTTCACTTTCCTGTAATGTAATGGCCGATGTGTACATGTACATAATTCTCGACGCGAGTTCGGGCTCATAAAATCTCCATAATGAAGAAGAACGAATCTTCGGAAGTGGAGAGTTCGCCCAGGAGGCCCACGAGGACGAACCGTCGTGGCTAGAACTTTATGAAGAAGAAAGAAAAGTGGAGAAAGAGCTACTGTAGAAGAAAAGCTCCAAAACCATGTAACTGTACAGGAAAAGTCAAAGATTGGTAAGTTGCAAATTGATGTGCCGCACCTGCTATCAACAAGTGCGACCTAGTTAAACGCACACGCGCTTTTACGCCGACCTTTTTTCGACCCAGGCCTGACCTTTTCTACAATTTCTGTGGTTCACATCTCCATTTTTCGCCATTTTTTTTTTTTGCGGTTGATATGGGCACTTGAAGCTTTCTCGCAACGTATGTCTGAATCACTAATTGCAACAATGGCTAAGCTGCTTTCAATACCAAACAATAGCTAAAACTATCCGGAGAAAGTAGATCTTATTAACTACTCTTGGTATCCAAAAAGAAAATTGGGGGGAACCATGCATTTAAAGGGCTTACTAATGTGGCTGTCATTTTGAATTCCGTTCATTTGGATAGCTATCATGGATTCTCGGGACAAGGCATTCTAATTTAGGGAGCGTTAGGTGCATTGGCTCTTTTCTAGGTTTAAAGTGGTTATGAAAAAGAAAATTTAAAGGAAAATTAATATAATTTTAATTTAATTATAGATATTTTAATTATACCGTGTCATTTTCAATTCCGTATTTTTTTTTATAAATGTATTTTTTAAAATTAATAAGCTGCATTTAAATTCCGAAAACCCCAATGAGAGGATTAAATAAAGTTGCCCCCTGAGCATCCCATACATTTCTCTCAAATCAAATTAATTAGCGACAAAAAGGTCTATTGTAATAGATCGAGGAGTACATCTTTGCCGAAAAAAAAAACCGGAACGTTCACAACTTCTCACCGACCTACGTGGTGGCGCAACTCACCAATTCGCAAAGCTTGAGAACGGAATGCCCCTAGGATCAGTTGCATGGGAGGATTGCACCGGGCCCAAACCCATTGAACGCTGCCGCGCAATTGAAAATTGTTAAAAACATCGTTCTCTGCTCTCCAATCTCGCCACATATGCTCATTGAGAAATGATTGCAAATCGTAGTGCCTTACGCCCTTTCTCATTTTGCTTTGTATTTCAATCTGGCCCAAGCTGATTCAACTTCTTGTGTATGCACGCCAGTGACAGGATCCACAAAATTAGCGGCATGCACCACAACCCGGTGGGTTTGAACGTTTGGTGCATGAGCTGGCATGTTGAAGTATGCCCCCCAGTCATCACTGTGGACTTCTGTACCAGGCAGCAAAACCCTCTGCAAGATGGGCATCAACGTAGCTCGATCTCTACGATCGACAACCTCGAAATACCCTCGCGCTGGGGAGTAGGCAGTGGAAATCACGCCAAAAACCCAGTTCTCTCTTATGGGTCTTCTTCCTCGGTTTGCCTGAAAATACAGAAATAAATTATTTATTAATATAATAAGGAATCTTGCTTGAATGTATCCTCTCTCTTCCACAAATGTTAGGAGTGGGTTGTATGCCACTTTATATCCCTGCGTTCATAAACCGAAAAAACTGGCATTTGCTAACCCAATTGTATTCTAAAGCTTTAATAATCTGTATTTTATGTTCTGAGACAACCACTAGTGGAGTTTTTTCCTAAACACAGTATGCTGCTTAGTAATATCACTACTGAGATTTCCATCACTTCATGTTTAAAAAATAGGCCATCCCCTTTATCGACCCAAGCTTTTGGCCTTAAAACAAAAACAAACCAACGACATAGTTAAAGCACTTTCATGTCGCATAGGATTTTCGGTGGTTGATCCTTTAATTCCCCCATGTTGTCTTAAAGTTGTGAACAACATCATCCAACTTGTCCACCGTATTGATTTTGGGTTCACGTCTTGTAGTTTTCCAGGCTCCACAGCAATGATGCTACGGAACCAGGCCTCCGATTTCGAGACTACTTGTGAATTTTTTTTCGATTTCTTAATTTTTTTTCAATCCGACCGACCTACCCAATATCAGAAAACGCAATCGACGCTAAACGAAAAGAAAAAGGGGATGGCCTTACTGACAACGATCTCCTTGACTTTAGAAACAATGTTCCCAGTAGACATCTATTGTTTAAAGACATGTGTAGAAATGTGTTGTTTTCTACGCTTCTTTACCAATCTCTATACATCATAAAATATCACCTTTGGTTTGTGGTTGAATTTGCTTTCGTCCACTTTTGCTACGAAAGGAGCCCCGAAAGGAACAATCGGGCGCTGCTGGAGATCCCATGAAACAACATCTCTTGCTGATTGACACATCCTCGATATTTGACTGGGATTAATCTCCAGCATGCGTGCTGCGTTAGCTTGCTTCTCGTCACTTGACCATAAGTAAAGAAAGATCAAGATTTTTCCCATCGGTAATCTCGGGAAATCCGCGAACATGGAATTGCACCTTAGACTTCTTCTCTTCCTGCATCCGCTACACCGCCTAGAAAATAAACGTTTTTGCGAGGTATCTGTTAAAAAAGGAGTACCCAGGCTAATTCATGATCATGTTAACGTTTTGCTGTTTTGCTTTAGTATTTCAATTTAGAGCGCAGTTTAAACTCTCGCCAGTTATGGGAGGAACGGAAAGCAAAAACCTCAAGTATTAAACCCAACAGTTCTGAAAAATCCATTCCCAGACTATTCCAGGTCAACGTTTGGCTTCTATGTTGGTGGCTCCTCCTCCTCCTGTAATGAAATGTTTTAAAGTTCATATAGGATTTCATAGAGTCAACAGCAACTGTGGAATTGCACACATTTCAGGTATCCTACTGATGAACAGTTGCAGCATTCAGATATTCACTGACGTTGGGAGCTGGGCATTTTTGAGTTTTAATTGTCCCGTGATGAATGAATCAATGAATCAATGATAAAATTGCTCTCATAACTGCGCAGATCATAGCTTCATTTGATAAATCTACCTATCATGATGTTTTTTTCTTGAATCAATCGTCCGCACTATTTCGTTGCGTTTTGTTTAATTTATTTCCTTCAACTTTTTAATATATCAATTATACTTCGGAATAGGCCTCTCGAGTTACTTTAATTAGCTATGGCTAAGGTTTAACCAGAACACTTACCACTGATAGCCATCGACGTGATCGCCATTCCGGGCAGTAAGAACCATGTCTTGGTTGCAATCTCCACAACGCAACGGGTTTGGTAGCAACCCTCGCCTCTGCAACCAAGTTATCATCTCTCTCACCTCGCCGTTTGCCAGTGCTGTAATTTGAAGTAAATTCATCTCCTTTGAATACTAATAGATTTTCGAAATGATGCTCGTTGCACCACTTCCCTCAAATTGTCGTTGTATAGGAGAGAAGGTGATGCACTGGCTATTGTCAAACGGCTGGGCTGTCCCTGTCAACTCTGACACCTTTGATTATCACACGTGTGATCGTTTGCGATTAATTATCACGGCGAACAGCAAAAAAAAAAAAAAAGGAACGAACTCCAAAAACATCTCACCAACGTTGCTTTTTGCAATGAAAGAGTTGAATCAGGCTTCGGGTTGAGATGGTTTGACACTGAACTATTTCAAGAGCCGTTGAATTGAGCTCTTCTCAAATTCAATTTCCAATTAAGCAGACGCTTCCGCTCCCTTAATGTGCAGGAGCAAATTTACCCGAGTAAACGTGGGAATTAAGTTCTCACACATGACACTTTTCGTAAAGGAGAAACACTGGAAAGAAAATTTATTCTATGTTTTATTCGAGAACTAAATGTGGCCATTTTGCTAGCCTGTTCCAGGCTCTCAGATAGTCGAGGAAACGAAAAGAACTCTCGACTATCTGAGAGCCTGGAACAGGCTACCATTTTGCTGAAAAGACTCACGAAGAAACAATACCAGAATACATTTTTAGGCAGCGTTTACCCGACACGGTTGGAATTGTTTACACGGAAGCGTTTTCGCCAGAAAATCCGAGTCGTTATTGTATAAGCGAGCCGGCTGCACTACACTGTTCGAACTGAACCATGCAAATTAAGCGCCAAAATATTAAACGTATTCAAATCGAGGCGGTTTGGCTGTTTACACTACAGATGAAACCGTATCGTTTTGAAAACGCTTCACATTTCGCAGCGGATTCAAATCGACACGGTTTCCGTAATTATTTCTATCGGTGTTTTGTAAACAGAAGGTGTAACCGCATCGAAAACGATAAGGTTACAAATGAAAACTTGTAAACGCAGCCTCTACATGAATACATCCGTTTGGAGTTTTTAACATGTTGTGATTAACTCTTGCATAGCGAGATTTAGTAGAAAAACCGAGCCCGTTTACCCTTGTCCGTTTACTTCGAACATCTATATATTAATTTCATGGAGGTGAATATATTATACCCGAGTGGTCATATGAAGAAAGAAAATTATTTCTAACAAATGGATTGAATTGAAGGACGAATGAGCGACAACCTGGGATCAAACAAGGATATGTAATAAGAAACATTGGCACTGTCTTTCACCTAAAGGCATTTGAAGGGTGAATACTGAGACTATTCTTTTTCCTTTCTTGTCCTCGGAATGAAATCTCCTTTAAATAATTTGACAGATACAAAGTAACCTGCGCATGTGCTGTTATTTTGGACGATTCAGTGTTTACCACAATGATAGAAGACTAGCATGGGTTTCCAATAAATACATCATTAGTTGACTTCCGCACGTAAGATCGGCGAGAGGCCTCTTCGGAGGGTTCCAAGGTTTGCATCAATTGCGCGGCAGCGTTCAATGGGTTTGGGCCCGGTGCAATTCCTCCCATGCAACTGATCCTAGGGGCATTCCGCTCTCAAGCTTTGCGAATTGGTGAGTTGCGCCACCACGTAGGTCGGTGAGAAGTTGTGAACGTTCCGGTTTTTTTTTTCGGCAAAGATGTACTCCTCGATCTATTACAATAGACCTTTTTGTCGCTAATTAATTTGATTTGAGAGAAATGTATGGGATGCTCAGGGGGCAACTTTATTTAATCCTCTCATTGGGGTTTTCGGAATTTAAATGCAGCTTATTAATTTTAAAAAATACATTTATAAAAAAAATACGGAATTGAAAATGACACGGTATAATTAAAATATCTATAATTAAATTAAAATTATATTAATTTTCCTTTAAATTTTCTTTTCATAACCACTTTAAACCTAGAAAAAGAGCCAATGCACCTAACGCTCCCTAAATTAGAATGCCTTTGTCCCGAGAATCCCATGATAGCTATCCAAATGAACGGAATTCAAAATGACAGCCACATTAGTAAGCCCTTTAAATGCATGGTTCCCCCCAATTTTCTTTTTGGATACCAAGAGTAGTTAATAAGATCTACTTTCTCCGGATAGTTTTAAACCGCGCAAAAATATCCCTGTATTAGTAAGCATTGGCGATAGGAAATCTGAGTATCTGGAGATGCACTGAACGTATACGCAATAACAATAGTAGGCACCGTCCTTAAGGCCCTGCTTACAAGGAGGGAGGTTAACCCTACTGCTCGAATTACCCTAGTAGAAGGGTCAAAGATAGCCTGGGTTTACTTGCAAAATTTGACAGGTAAGGTTATCCTATCACCCGCCACAACTATCCGCGGTCCATGATGATCCTTTGTTGTCAACATTTACAGGGTCTGGAAACCAGCAAGAATTTGTCCCGGGTAGTCGAGTTATCACTAGCAGAGGGTTTACAAGCAAAGGCTGTTATGTTTACCCTGGCGCAAGGGTAACCCTTGTGCTCAGATAGGGGTTAGCCTAGCACTGGCACTGGCACTGGCACTGGGTAACCCTCTCTCCTTGTAAACAGGGCTTAAGGCGAGTACCCTATTAAAAACACCTCACCATTATTCTACATAATAAATGCAAGGTCTCCATGTTTGACATTGTGGCGTGAACCGGTTAGTAGTAAATAGAACTAACCTTTTACACAGAACAATAATTTAAACTAGTCTTTGTCTGATTTTTTTTCCAAATTTGTTTTTTTACTGTCTCTGATAGACCAGAAGTTCGGACCAAGGTATTTAACGAAACGTAAAGGGCGCGTTCGGGAGGGAGAACACGCATCGGGTATGCGAATTTCGAGGGTATGCGAATTTGTAAAGATTTCGCGGGTATGCGAATTTCTAAAGATTTCGAGACGGACAGTAAGGATTGAAAATTGTCTTTAACGTAGCCATCTTTGGCATTCTCACTCAACCAACCAAGCCTATCATTAATGCCCGCATTGGCGGCTGCGGTGGCTCCTCCGGCCCTGAGACTGTGAAGACTTATACAGGAAACGTCTGTTATGTCCTTAAAAGCGTCTTTAACGATCTCCCGGGCTCTGCTGTAGCTCAAGCCTTGGCGCCGGACCTTGGAGGTGGATCTAGAGGACGATAAAGCTCTAAACAACGGCAAATCCTCACCAAGATCAATTTTTGCGCCCGCAATGTATTGTTCCAACGCCTTTACGGGGCACGTGCCTTGATTCGACCGCGCGATTGCAACCCACGCTCCGTCACGAAATTGGTCTGTCTTGGACGATTCTAAAAATATAGACACATAGGTAGGAAAAAAAAATTAAATTTAACAAGCTCTTATAGAGCATAACTCACTGAAACGAAAAAAGCCAGCATAACCTAAGAGACATAAGGCTACTATCCTCAAGTCGGACAAAGAGGGAGACTTATCTGAAATCTTGGAAGTTACAAGCGCTTTCAACATTTCGCTGGTGATGGGCTCTTTCTTTGCCTTCGGTTTTCCCAGAATTCTTTGGGACGCACTAACCATGGAAGAAACAATAGGATGGTCGGAGACCTTCGGCAAACCAGCCAAGCGTTGAGCCCAGTCGATACTGTAAACAGCATTAAGTACAGGAGAAGGAGAGTTGGCTTCAGAAATCAGGCATTGTAAGTAGGCCGCAACATGAAACGAATTGGCAGGCACGTGGCAAAAGCAGTTAGACGAAGCCCAAAGCTTCCAGCGCTTAAAACCAGCCAAATAAGTACGAATGGTGCCTTCCGCTTTCGAAGCAAGCACTGTTTCCTGAACGCGGCTAACCAATGGCTGCAGATGATTAGGGAATGCAGCAGAGAATTCGCACCACATCTCTGACTGGAACACATCTGTAAAAAGGAAAAAGAGAAAAGAAGCGACAAGCAAGCAAAAAACGACAAATCGAATAAAAATATAGAAACAAAGGCAAGCGAACAGCAATGAGAAGCGAGGGCAGCAACAACAAGTTCAAGGAGGAAACTGGCAAAATCACCTCTCCACAAAAATAGTTGCTTCCAGGCAAAATCTTACGTTTCTGGCACAGCTGCTTCCACCCCCATTAAAATCTCGGGCACATATGACCCATGGCACACGGGTGATAACAAACACCCCTATAAGAATCCCAGGGCAAAGATGGCCCCAGGTACATATGATCCCACTTGGCCGGAAAAGCCCATCCTTAAATATCTCGGGCACAGATGGTCCCACTTGGGTGAAAAAATCATCCCTAAGTATCTCGAGCATGGTCTGACTTAGGTGGAAAAAATCACCCTTAAATATCTCCGGCGCAGATGGACTCACTTGGGTGAAAAATCACCCCTAAATATCTTGGGCACAGATGGTCCCACTCGGGTGGAAAAATCACCCCCGAATAACTTGGACACAGAGGGTCCCACTTAGTGTAAATCACACCCGAGTTCTGGGCACAGATGGTCCCAATGTAGACGGGCGCAAAAAAGGCCCCGATATTAAGTAACTTATTATGCCTTCAAAACAAAAGAACAAGGCATGATCAAGAACTGAATCTGAAAAACAAGAGAATGTAAATATAAATATAGATATGTATAAATTTAACAAAAAAAACGAAGGGAAAAACAAACAAATAAAATAAAATAAAACTGAAAAATAAAAATAAAAGCGAGTCGCCTCCAGAGAACACCAAGAGGATGAATTAGCATACAAACACTCCTAATATACTCTCCCGAGAGTCCCTTGATGGTTCATACCGACGAGAGAATATTTTTCCGCTAATTTTCAAACCGCGGAAAAATTCGAATATCAATTGATCAATTACAGAAATGTAAATAATAAAAAGAACTGTGTTAGTGATGAGTATGTTCGTCGTTGTAGTGTAGTGGTGAAGACCCAGTGACACAGTACCACAGATCTGGAGGGTGCGAGTTCGAATACGGGTAAGTGCATAGTATAGTTCTTTGTTCCCTTTCTATATTGTAATCTTGAGACTGAATGAATATAGAAACCGATAAAATGATACCAAACAATTAAGATGTGTTGAGATGCGCAACACAGAGCTTGAAGACGGTAGGTATGGGTATTTTGAATCCTTTTGGGGGTGTTTAAGCTAGGTAGAGTGCATAATTCAACCGAGCAAAATGCAGATCACGAATATAACCTAGGTAAAAACGGATTCAACCAGCGAATGGATTTTACCTATTGTTTCGTTTCTCCTAAACTTTCAGTACTTCAAATTTTACAAAGAATATGTGGAATTTACAATTCAAAGCGATATTCTTTACTTAAGGTAGACAGTGTCTCTAATGTGTGGAAAGTCAGTTGAATAAATAGACTGCTTCACAATCTCGCAGTTCTGTTAGATTATCCATTTATTATTATTATTATTATTATTATTATTATTACTATTATTATTACTATTATTATTATTATTATTATTATTATTAGTATTAGTATTGTTATTATCATTATAGTAGTAGTAGTAGTAGTAGTAGTAGTGGTAGTATGGAGTAGAATTATTATACTATAGAACTTTTTTATCTGGCGATGGACAAGGGGGCATCAAGCTGGCTTACAGTTCAAAGGGATGGATTTCAATCTTAGCAAGAGAGAGTTTAGAGACGCGAGCAAGCTAAGATATGATTGGGAAATCACCGACACACCTTCAGATTCCGTATGTAGAGTCTCACTTGGTGTTGTTCACGCGTTGGCGTGCTGGAGAGGTGGCTTTATCATCCAGCGCCAAACGAACTGCGTGATTTGGAGGCAGAGATGGTAAGCATGGTATGCAAAGACACAACCAGGGAGACATCCTTCACTCTGAAGACAACCGGTAACGAAGAGGCAAGAGTATCAGTCTGGCTAGCTGCAAAGTCCAATGCAACTAAACTGAAACCCCTGGTGGTTTTTAAAGGAGCAAAGCGAGAAGTTTCAGTTTTGAAGTGGTTTACCAATATCGAGCACTTGTTGAAACTTCGGCAAACAGGTTGATAAAGTCTGGGTTGACTCTGTTTTTGGAGCATTTGCGCTGAAACGGAGGCTGTTAGCGTGGGGTTCCTACGAACGTCACATCGCGGATAGCATCACTGAGTCACTAGTCTCTAGTAATCTTGTCGTTTTACCTGGAGGTTGCACTAGATACATTGAGGCACCCGGGCCAGACGTCAGTTGGAATGAGCCTTTCAAGACCTGTTTATGAATGGCTGGCAGCAGTTATTTCACGAAGAGACGGCTGCTGATGATATGAGTGCACTCCCATGCAAGAATATCTATTTTGCAACGGATTATTGACGCCTGGGCCGAGCTATCCACCTACGCAATCCGCAATTCTTTCACAAGCTGTGCCCTAAACCTCTCTGTAGACGGTTCAGAAGAAGACAAAATTCATTCTTTTCAAGGAGGGACAACCTTGTAGTGATGGGAGAGCAATGCTCCGTTCCCGGTTAGACATCTTAAAGGAACCGGAGACAAATTCTTTCCAATCAAGCAACGATTCAGAAGTAGAAAAGGTGTGCCCTCCTACTGAAGAGCTGTTGGACTCAGATCAAGAAGGAGACAGCGAAATTGAAATTGATTAAACAGAAAGAAGAACAATTCAAAATATATTTATATATTTGATAACTGTTCAATATGCCGCGTTCTGAATTTGGTTGTCCAACAAGCGTCACCCTCGAGTAAGCGCCGAATCGGACACACAAAAAAATTAATAAGCGCCGCGGCGCCTGTTCGAGTTCGCAGGCTAGTAAATACGGGACTCATGGTGATTAAAGTTCTAGCCATTCTGCGCCTGCCTGCTAACGGTTCGCCCGTGAACGGTCGTCGAACTCTTCACTTCCGAATTGTACTCTTCATTCTATGAGATTTGTAGAGTCTGAACTCGAGTCGAGACTTATGTCCGTAATTGTTGTTATTCTTTTTCAATCAAACTGTTCATAAACAATGATTCTTAAACGATACTTATTTAATATTATTAGACAAGTTGTACTGCTATTCACATGCTTCAGCTCAAGTGCTGTTTTGTTATACTGAACATGTGTCCTGTTGACATATTTTTTTGCATTTTATTTAATTAGTGAACCAACCTAAGGAACATTTGCAATTCATCCAATGAGATGCTAAATTGACTGTACGTGTACGCATTTGAAATCTGTTTTTTTTTTTTTTTTTTTTACATTTTGATTTTCCACCGTTTTAGCAAGCGTCGGTTTGTCTTTTCTGAAAAACAAATCCTTTCTTAATGATGATCTGGCAATGGAATCACTGTGTTACTCCGGGATGTTCAGGAAAGTTAGTTCCATAAATAGCTTGAACTTTTTAAATGATATTGGAGAATTATCAGGTACATTACGCAAAAACAGACAGGAACGACAAAGATAGCCGGAAAATAGGAAAGTGCAGGCAGTATGCCATTAGATGTAAAGTTAAGTGGCCGAATAACAACATGATTTTTTAAAATTTAGATGGCGTCACGATAGTATCCACTAGGCCGGGCCAAGACTTTAAGGGCCCGCTTTCGTACGCACAGCGCCATTTCAAAGATAGAATAGTACTTTAGCCAAGCGCTTTACGATTTTTACACCTGAATTAAAAAAAAAAAACCCGCCCCAGGCAGATCTCGGACTCCCTCATGACGAATTCGAGTAGTTGAAAAATTAATGCTTGCACTGGATTCAACGCCATAGCCTCTGCGTTATCGGTGCAGTGCTCCACCAATTGAGCCGATCAAGCAAACTTCTAAAGTAGCGTTCATGAGTGCGCTGACCTCAAAATCGTACTTGATGATGTTTCATTCCCGCGCGCATTTCTAATGTATGTCTTTAATATATTGTTCCTTTATAAACATACTGTATCTCATTAACTGAAAGTTAACTTGACAATATTTATGTTAAAACGAATTTTGAAGCTTTTGAAATTAAGATCTAGTGGTAGCCCGGAAACTAAATTTGCGGAGTTAACTCTAATTGGCTCACAGTAACATGTGATAGTTAAATTTAAACGGAGGACTTTCTCAGTGCTATGATTTAAGTTTACGTATCAATAAGGCTTCTTTATTATTCCTCGTTTATTTCATGTTCGGCAAACGGTGAAGTGTGGTATTCCCGATACCATTCGTGAGGGACCGAAAATGACCTTTCTTCCGGTCTTCTAACCGTCTTTAGGTTTTCATGATCGATGTAGAAAACCAACAGTATGCTTTGTACACCACTTTGAATTTTTGCAATTTATGCTGGGACGACCTTAATCTTTTTAAGAGGGAAGAAAGACGATACGAAAATTAAGGTGCGGATAAATGACGTGGAGTGGTTTTCTTCGAGTCGATCTCCATGGTAAAGAGGGTCCAAATTAGGCTAATTCAAACCCGCATCCCGCCGTTATTTTTTATTCCATCCCGCCATCCCGCCGCAATGTGCATTTAAATCCCGATCCCGCCTGGTTGAAACCACTTTGCTCCAGCTCAACTGATCAACCATTTTTATAGCTTCTACATTACCAAAGATGAACTCTCACTAAGCAGTGATGTAATGACTTGACGTAGACGCAAAAGTTCAGTTAGACTGAAACCGCCACTTACAGGGGATTGACATGAGTGAAAATTATGTGCTTGCATTTCTAGATAGAAGTTACTAACATGCGCACCTGCACGTACTCTATCAGTGTGTTCTGCATATGAGAGCCATAAAATTATATTTTTCCGCGGACGTGCGTGTCCTTAAGAGATTTACCTCTTTTGTATGATATTATGGGAGCTTTTAGGCTCCATTGTTCCATCAATGTCTGTTTAAGATTATTAACTGCTGGGTGGCACATTCTTTCTATGATTGTGTTTGAATAGCCTCGCGCTCTCAGACGTAGTCCTATCCCGTATCCCGCCTACGAAAACGGAGCATATCCCGGTCGCCCCGTCGTATTTTCATCCCTCATCCCGCCTTTAAAATTTTTCATATCCCACATCCCGCCTCGATTTTAAGCTCCATCCCGCATCCCGCCAAAACTATGTTGGACCCTAGGTAAAATTTTGTGTTTGCATGTTGTTGATTGAGGCAGTGAATAACCCTTTCAACCTTAGATGACTTTGATTTCAGTATTCGATACAGTATGTTTCTTACCGTCGTCTGTGTGTTAATTCTTTTCAATCTTAAATAGAATTGAGGTTTTCGTTTAACCAAAAATGCCATCAGAATATAACATTTTTGTAAACTCAGTGATTTCAGTTGCGCTTAGCAAGTTGGCGATT
Organism: Montipora foliosa; assembly: GCF_036669935.1. Lineage (NCBI taxonomy): Eukaryota > Metazoa > Cnidaria > Anthozoa > Scleractinia > Acroporidae > Montipora > Montipora foliosa. The sequence continues at coordinate 3,455,704 of NC_090875.1, read as the reverse complement.
GGACATTGTACGGCATGCAAATGGCTGTCGTTGCTCTCACCTCTGTTTGAGCAAATAAAATTGACTAATTATTTTCTGGATAGAGGGAATGTTGGTCATTTAACTAACGTATTATGTGGAAACAAAACCATCAGGGCCGGGTCCGTGACGGGAACACAACTGTGTGGCTGCATAGCTCATGTGGTAAAGCATTGTACTGTAAGAGACAACTGTTTCAATTGCCCAGATAAGAGCGAGGACCTGTTTAATCTTTATAAATATTACCAGAATTATTTGATTAACAACAATCACATTTAGTCGATGGAAAATCCGAATAATACAAGATTGCTCTTAATTAACCTTCTAAAACGACACGGCGAGAGAAAGTATCAACATCAACCATTTTTCGATTTTTACAGTGTTAATTCTTTTATCCCGGTCCATGGTTTGGACGGCTTTAATTCCCGGCAGAAAAACCCTTATTAGTTGCTCGTTATTTGGCATATCACTGAACGACGCTGCTAGAAGATAGACACTGGAATACTGAATATTGTCAAAACATTCAGTATTCTAGTGTCACTGCATTGCTAATGTCACTGCATTCAGTATTACAGTGTCACTGCGTTGCTATGAATTTCTAGTTTTATGATCTCCAAACCTCAGTATTTTCTGAAACGAATAATAATTGTCCAAACGTACTATTTCTAATTCAAGAAATCAATGTAATCAAAGACCGCAGTGAATTCGTAGTAATAACCGACACGTTTAATGTTACTATAAGCAAATAATAAACCAGTTTTGTCACTGGTTCTTGCATGTCAGTTTCTTTAAGGAAATTTGGCAAATCTTGTCACATTTCTATTTTCATTACACCTGAAGCGAAGGAAATCTAAACTAAAATGGAGCTTCTTCGCCTATGTGAAAGGCCAAAACAAAAAAAGGATCAAAAATTGATAATCAAGATTTGTCATTCCTAATTGTCAATTTTTTATTTTGATGAAAATTGAATGGACGGAAGGTACACGGACCGTGTAAACCCTTAAGGTTTCTCTGCCAGGAAAGCCGCTAATTCAATTATACGGCAATTAACTAGGATTTTTGTTCCCTCCGAAAATGCTGATGGTAGTATAAAGCCATGGCCTCTCCGCTCCTTCAACTTGATGTGACCCCGGCTGATGTACACTCTCTTTGCATCGTTTTCTTTCTTTTGGATGAAAAACCTGAAAAGAATAGATAATGTGTGAAGAATGCTATTTAACCCCCAATTTACTTACAAAGTTAAGCTGGTAACCATACTTTCACGTGGACATTTTTAGCATCGTCTAATTTAGAAACAACGATTTAAAAAAACCCTTAGAACTGCGCGGTCATTGTGAAATTAACAACTAGGATCATGTTAATAAAAATGATAATTAAGTTCTGTAATAAATTTTAATTAAGTAAGTCCGGTGTAACCGAAGAATTATTGAAACCTTTTGAGAAAATTTCACTGGCAACTCCATGTGTTAAAAGATATACGTTACAAAATGTTAAGTAAGCCTCAAATACCTAACAAACAACATGATTAAGGTACTAGTCTATCGTGTAAGACTGAATGAAAATATGATGTAACCTTTCAACTATCAGACTTTTTTCATTTTCCAATTTATTATCAGTTTTGTTGGCAATGGAGTACTTTTAACTGAGATCGAGGTCAACATTGATAGAACATCCTTCAGCGGGGCACGAGATAAAAGTACCGCAAAGATTTGCCATATTTTATAACCTATGATAGATTACCCCTCGGGATATTACTTAATGGCATTGCATTACACATACGCTATAGCAACTCGTATAATGTCAGCTCCCCTAAAATACTGCAGCCACAATCTTCCTCTCGTCAGAACAATCCTCCACTGCCGATTGAATGCTTGAATTGGATGTGAAGCTATGGGCCATTTCCAGTCAACGGGGACCACCCAAGTCAAAAAGACAGCACTTTTGCTTACTATTTCCGTGGAAGCTGAGGCCTAATAAAAAAAAAATGGAAATAATTGAGCCCATGCATAAAGAAAGAAATTCTGATAAGTTAAATCGCTTTGAGATGTTGAACACTGAATTTCATTGTTCCTTACGTTCATTGCAACTTCCTCCTACAAATAGCGTTATGAGTTGTGACTATGAACTTTTTAAACTTTCTAGTTTACTGAAGTGGTTAGTGACAAATCGCAAATCGCTTTCCATTTTTTTTTAGAATTCTCAGGAGCTACAGGATAAACTGTCAAGATACCTCCTTTATTTGCTCTTCACACCAGCAAATTAATTTATGATCATCAGAAATGCATTATATTCTTACTTCCTTCAAAGACCAAGCTTTCCTCTGCTCTTCCACGGCATATAATTCCAAGTGCTTGGCCACATTTTCTCGCTTATGTGGCACCATTTCCGAATGTCGGGTCTCTTCATTGCAGCCAGGCACATTGCACTTCAACACACGCATTGGGCAATTTATCATGTGGAATGGAATATCTTTTCTGTTAAAAAGCAATGGAAACGTCCTTTTTCAGACTAACATATGAAAACATCGAAATAAATTAAAGAGCTTCAAAATAAGAAGTAAGTGCAGACTCGGGGATTAAAAAATCTAAGAAACGCAACTGTGCACTACTAGCCATTCACAATTGACTTACAATGTTAGAACCCAACCGAAATTTTTAGTGAACGGCTCACCACAAATGTTGATTTTAAAACTCTAAAGTAGACTTAACAGGGCTTTACAACAAGAGCAACAAACAGAATATACAAATGTTACCTTGCAAGATCCAATCCACACGCTAACGGACAAGGAGCTGGAAGACACGGACAGTGCTGTTCTTGGTGACGCTCCATTTCCTTTCTCCTCAAGCTGGCTCCACAAGAACAAGTTACTACTTCATTGGGACAAACATGGTCTTTCATGTGTTTCCTCGCAATCTTTTCAGTACAAGTACTACATTGCAGAGGAATCTCACCACATTCCTGTTCGTGAATTGCAATATCCTCAGCTGCGAGTTGTCGTTTGCAAAATTTACAGGTGCAACGTTGAGCTCTTGCTGCATTTCTGAGAGCTATGTTTGGGATGTAAGAAAGGAGGGTTGTGTTGACACCTTGTAGCGGACTGGTCTGCCTGTCTACTCTTGATAAGACCGCCATGCTGGAACACCCCCCCCCCCCCCCCCCACAAAGAAAAAAAAAAGCGAAATGTAGCTTAATAGAGTGAAATTGCCAAGGGACTTTTGCGCTTTTGTTCTTTCCACCAACTTGGCCACCTTGACGTCGGGTGCAATCAAAGAATACAGTAAATCAATGCAACAGCGACCTGTTTAGGCGAATTTTGCAGTTAGACATACATACTGCAAAAACAAAAACTGTTTCGATCCGCATGAAAGCGAAACATAGCTCGCTCCCCGAGAAAACAAATATAGTGTTTCAGTAAGGGTTTAAAATGAAATACACTCGGATTTTTTAGATGCATAAAGGAACCTTTTTAATAGACCGAATACATAAATGGCGGCCACAACGTATTTTGGTATTTTTTTTTATTTGGTCCATTCAAACGAGGCGTGTGAGTCTAATTAGCACATAGAGAAAATATTGCTTTTTTGGGCGCCATTCACGCATTCGGTCTATAAACGTTGAGGCTAAGATTGATCAAAATTGTAAAAACACTAATTCCAAGAACATACTAAGGCTGAGTGTCAGTTAGGAACGCCTTTATTTTGCCCATTTTCTTTTTGCTTTTCTGACTAGCACAAATTAAGGAAAAAGTAATGTAAAACTGTAGTACAAAAAGAAAATATATTGACCCAAATTGTATTTTTCGTGATTCTGAATTCATGGTGTCGATACCCAGGAGGGGGAGGGGGAGGGGGGAGGGGGGAGAGGGGGGCTAGATAGGTTTGCAAGTAAATCTCGGGTCCTAATAATTGACTTTTTCTAGTTCTAGTTGCAGTTTCAAATAAGGAAGTAACGGCTGTGATTTTTTCATCTTTTTTTTTGGCGGCGGAAAATTCAATTAAGTTAAAATTAAAAACTGATAAAAGAGCACCTTTTCTTTAGTAACCCTGCAAAGTTTCGGCACATCAACTAAGAAAATGTACGTTGAAACATTAAAAATGTGCAGATGTTTGGATGCTTAGGGGTATGGCCAATTTCCCTAGTAATACAAACATCTGTAAAATTTTTCGTTTTTCAACTTTTCAGCTGATATAACATGGTTACTAATGTAAAGTTGCTCTTTCTATTTCTGGTATCCATTTGACATTCAGTTTAATTTTAACTCATTCAATTCCGTTGCCGCCATTTTGGAGAAGGATCTACTCTTACCTGTAGCTTTCGTCCCTCATCCCTTTCATTAGTCTTATATTAGTTTTGCTTATGAATAGGCACATACATACTGCATGCATGCTACAATCTCTGACTTTTCATCCTTATTTATGCCATGGAACATTTGATATAGATGAATTGTCACCAAAGAAGTAATAAAGAAGGTGTTTTCAGATTCATTCGTTGCGTTAATTGACCGTAAATAAACGCGATGAACCCTTCATACCTCGTACTCCGACCGTACACACTCCAGTGCTGTTTGTTGACATTCTTTCCTTGGCTAAACGAAGTAGATAAGTTGGGGGGATAGAGAGCAGCATAACCTTGCCTTTTCTGAAGAAATTGAGTAGAGGGGCAATGAGACCGCCCTTAAGTCTAAGCGTTTGATGCAAATTTAACTTCTGATATGTTTAGGGCCTCGTAGCCACAATTATAGGAAATAAACCAGAA
>NC_090875.1:3425931-3433431 GCF_036669935.1 Montipora foliosa | reverse complement strand
CAGGTCTGTCACATTCTTTCAAATTTTTGTTTATAGCCTGACAGAGGAAACTGACGTCGTTGAATTCAGCCGAGGGAAAACGTTTCTTGAAAAGTCAGGTCTTAAATTACTCAAAACCTGGAAGGCACCCGCGGTCGCTCGAGAAACGCTACACAGTTCTTCTTCCATGTGCCCAGAAACCAAAATGGCTGACAATGACCCACGTGAATCACGGAAATGCGATCACGTGTTGCATACTTAATTAGAATGCAAAAAAATACAGCAAAAATACTGAACGCATATATAAGATAAAGAAAATTTTAAAAATGTGCCTCGCACTTATATTTATATTAACTTGATGAGAAGAGATGTAAAATATATCAAAGCAAAATAAAAAAACAGACAGAAAGGAAATAAAAAGTACGGCATAGCTATGTAATAGATGCATTACACAATTATAAAGCTGTTTGAATGCATAACCGCCATAACCGAGAAAAGGCTGGTTTTCGGGCAGGCGGTTTTTCTGTCCGCTCTTCCCACTCCCCACCCCGTAGTTTTTTCATCTGGCCAAGACCCATGCCACGCTCTTCAAATGTGGCGTCTGATGCGTGTTTCGTGGCGACAACAACATCTACCGCCTGCAAGCAGGTTACACATGATCCAAGTCTTTAACGTCATTTCCCTGTTAATTCCCAAGCAAGGCTCAGTGGAACGCTTGTCTTTATTTCTTAACAATCCCACTTGGACTCGAAACAGTAGCAAATGTGACTCGGAAACAGCCCATTGCTAAAAGGTTATAAAATACGGAAATGTAACATTTCAAGGTAGAAGTTATTGTTATCGTTTACACCTGTGTCAACATGTTATGTTACAATATAAACTCTGACGTCAACCAACGTCATTTACGAAGCGCTGGTATTTATAGCGCGTGGTATTTCAATACTTTCCTTGGGGTAAACTCAAAACTTATTGTTAACCAAATTAACATTAGCGGGTCACATCGTAACACACGAAATTTACATTTATAAATAATTCTGTCTAAAACGTTAACTCCTTCGATATATTTGGGGAATTTAGTTACGATTGTAACATGTGGAGCACAGAGCTGCAAGAATTGCGGGAGCAATTTAGAATGACTCAGTTCCGTTTACTTTACTCAAATGCAGGAGATTTTGCGGAGACTCCGGTAAGTTCAAAGCAAACTCAAGAAGCCGTAAAATTTTACTATGTAATTCTATTATATTTCACAATCAAAAAGGTTTTTGTCTTTCTCGACTCGCTTGAAACGAACTTTGTTTGATACGAAACAACTCGTAGATTTTCCTTCAGATCGTTTTCTAAGGATCTGAATACGACTTGTACTATTGCAAGGAACTTTTATCATTGCCAAGTGGCTATGCCGTTGTCACAGACTTAAGTATCCACTGAACAGCAAAGCAAAGAAGATTCTTTGAAGCTTTGATTTCCAACTAATTATCAGTCAGTACTTAAATAACAGCACATACACAAAAATAAAATAAATTGTCGATGTTCGTCCAGACTTACTACCGCCTTCAAACAATTACTTTGCGGCAGCACGGATCATCTTCGCCAGTTGTGGGTCGAATTTGTCCGGTTGCAGCCGGAGGAGCTTTCTCTTTTTAATCTAGTCCGACTCATCGATTTTCCCTCTGGCTCACAACAAACCGAGCAGTTTGAATTGAATTGATTTAGTTCATCTAATTTGAATTATAGTTTCCTTCCCAAGTAATGCCATCATTTTTCGATTTGCGGTTTGGACTGTATTCAGAAATATTGTTAGCATTGTTATTTTTATGTTAGCGAAAAATCTTAGTGAAGTTCAGCTTACAGACAAGACGTGGGATGACATAAAATCGTAAAGGTCGCTAGAGCAAAACAATACTCTATCTTGCTTGTGTATTTACAAAGTCCTTTGTGCCGGAAAATGAAGCGGATGAATGAATAATGATACAAGACAAACAAGTGGAAGGTAATTTTCACGTCTTGTAATTTCTCGTCTTGTGCCGGTAGCGAACTATGGTTTCGTTCATTTCATCTTGCAAATAACGACTGAGACTCGACATGAGCGCCAAGTTACGTGATTGATGTTGGATTGGTTAGCAGGAATCTTTTTGTTAGTGCATAATTCAAAAGATGCCCTCTGAAGTACAAGAAGTGATTACGCACGTACTTGGTTTAGCTCAACAGGGTCAATATTGGTGAGCGTGAAATGGCAGTGCTGCCTTCTTTTATCCTTTTGCTCAATTTATAATCAATCGTGTTTGTTTTCTGATGATAATTAAAATCAGGTGGAAAAAATGCGGTGAAAAAATTAACCCTGAAGTGATGCTTGTCATATCATTATTGGCAGTAAACATTAAGTGGTACTAAATACTACGGAATATATGGATGTTCATATATTTCAACTGCGTAAATTGAAATACATGAAAGTTGGCGATCATCGCAGAAAACCAGGGTGCTTTCCATTATGCCAAAGATTCCGGAAATTTCGGTCGGAAATCAAATGGAAAGGTCAGTTTCAGTTTCTTCCGACCGGAATATTTGGGATCACCTCTAGACGTGGTCCACTTATTTCGGTTGGAATATTTCGACCAAAATTCGCCGTTCCATTTTTGCCAAACCGGTTCTTTGCCCTAATTAGGGAATTCGGAAAAGGAATAAAAAGTGGCAAGAGCCATTCCTATTGGTTGGCCCGGTTTAATCGGAAAATGTCGTTCCATTTTCCTTCGGTATTCCCACTTATATCTGACCGGTCGGTTTGGCATAACGGAAAGCACCCCCAGGTTTAAACGGGGCTCGAACCCAGGACCGCGCGATTTGAGGGGGTTCGAGCGCCGTTTTATTTTTCAGGCTTTCTTCGCAATTGCACTCATCTCTCATGTTATCGTCTTTTATTATATAAACACCACTAAAATACCAAGTGAGCTTTCGCGCGAAAACATGACATCTTCACACGTGAAAATAACATGTTATCATCACACGTGAAAAGATCACTGTTGTTATGGTTACATATCAAAATCGCGCCTTTCGATGCATTTTGTGAAATGATTCAGTATTTCATTGGTGTTTATATAATAAAGAGAATATTACATGGCCGCTTGGAGATACGAAATTTCTCATCTCGTGTTGAAAAGTATTTCACTCGTTCGCTACGTTCACTCGCGAAATATTCTTCAACACTCGAAGAGAAATTTCGTATCTCCGCGCGGCCATGTAATATCCTCTATGTCATCAATTGGGATGTTGAGAACAAATGGTACGTTTAAATGTTTTAAATTGTTAATAACGTTTAAAACTAGGAAACAGCCGTTAACTGTTGACCTTTCTGTTGACCTTAATTGTTGAGTTAGTTTCAGAAGGCGCCAAAACTAGGCTTTTGGGTCAAAACAAGAATTTCTTATAGAAGGATTGTGTGATTTCTTGATTCTCGACTGTTTCCCTTCGCTTTTTTTCAAATAATTTAAGGTTTGTCTGGCCTAATTTTATAGTGGAAAGTAAGGAAAGGGACAGTATAGCATATGGATGTGTTTGTAGGCGACGAGGTAGTGTTATATTAAGACAACCAACGGTGTCATAAAACAGAGACTGATTCGATATGCACAGTTTATTTCGGAAGTTGCATTTTCAGGCTGAGACGAACGTTTTGCACAATTTTCCAGTAATAGTTATATTACAGTTGCAGCGACTGAGGTGTATAAGATGTCAAGTCAATGCGGTACGAATCAATGCTAAGATAACGGATGTACTGTACATTGATGACTAAAAAGTCTATGCTCAATATGAAAGCAAACTCAGCTTCGTATTCAAGCGCACTAATAGTTGCATGAATGATATTGGTATACAGCTAAACCCCAAGAGGTGCAATGTAATCCACGTGAAACGAGGTGAGTTGAAACAAGAGATGCCTGGGATAAAGTCAGCGATACAGTAGTGGTACGAACCCTTGAAGAAGATTCACAGTACAAGTTCCTGGAAATTCTCGAGAATGTACACCAGGGAGAGAAGAGAACGTTGGAGTGTACTGAAAAGACATATCTACAACGTTTGTCAGTAATTTGGTCGAGTCCACTATCAGATGCCAATCATGTGGCTGCTTCTAATCAGTGTGCACTAGCGGTCCTTAAGTACCCCATGTGGACGCAGCATTGGCCGCTGACAGAACTAAGAAGGATTGATCGAGAAGCGCGGAAAATCATGGTAACAAACAGAGGAAAACACCCAGTGTCATCGACCGCCCTATTGTACGTGTCTAGAAAGAAAGGTGGACGTGGCCTGCAGTCCGTAGAGGGAGAATACAAGATCACGAAGATGAAGGCAGCAATGAAATTGTTCTCAAACAGTGACCCTAGCAGTAAAAAATGGTGAGAGTTTGAAAAGCGTTTTGACGTTTTAGGATATCAGTCACTGATTACAGAGGCCCTGAGGTATAGTGAAGAAATTGGACTGACGCTGAGGCTTGCCTACCCAACGGTATGTGAAGCTGCTGGAGAGGAGGTGATTGCGACAAAGGCAAAGAGACCCTGCTCAGATAGGAGTACGAAGAACAGCTGTTGAAGACAGTACGTGATGAAGCATGGCAGGGAAAGTTGCATATAGCAAGATGAAATGATGATAGCATGAGAGCTAAGAACTGCTTCTCATGGCTATGCGAATGGACGTCATGCCCAACGCATGTTGTGGCCGGTATGTATGAGTTATACGAACAGCTCCTACCAACGAAGTTATACCAACTTAAGAAGCTTAAGGCACCGTAAAGCGTAGCTCACGTGTTATCGTGATGCTCAGCCCTCGCCCAATACAAGTATTTGGCAAGACACAACAATGCGCTGAAAGTGTTAAATTTTGAGTTGCTACGAGAGTTACAACTGGTCGAAAGTCTTCCTGCATGGTATTCACCAATCAAGCCTAAACCAGAATACGTCTCGGAGGATGTCCAAGCATTGTTGGACATACCAACTTATGGGGAGAACCATGAATTGCAAGCTAACAGAATCGATGCAAAGATAGTGAACCATAAAAGTAAGGACATAGTAGTCTTGTAGATGAGTTGTCCGTGGATCGAGAACAGAGAATAAAAGATGAAGAGAAGTCAGTAAAGTATGGCCCATTACGATGGGAGTTAGAAGAAAGATACCGTGGATATACAGTCCACCAGTACAATCATCATTGACGTGCTTGGGGGTTGGTCAAGGACTGTGGAAGAAGGATTACGGAAGTTGCTAGGAAAAAAAGACAAAAGATGTGCTACGAAACACGCACAAGTCGGTAGTGTCTTACGTATGAACATTAATTTGAAGGATATTCTTAAACATTGAAGGAAATTTAAATATTAGGTTCCGTCAGAAACCCATAAGGGTTGAAACGTGTAACGGCCCCTTGTGTGCTGGGAAACAAGCTTCTGAATATTCAATTTGCTAAGTACCATATTGGGAACAACAAGAGCGAGGGGTTTCCAAATATGGTACTTAGTACTGAAACATTCAACACATAAGTTCACACTGAATATTCGGAAGCTGTGAACGCGCGTTACACGTTTCAACCCTTATAGGTTTCTGGTTCCGTATATTAGAACTTCAATTAATTTATGCGAAGTATTCATTTTATAAGTTCTACATAAATCTTATGTAGTCAGTTGTTATTATTTATATAATTTTACTCGTTATATAAATTGTAAATAAGCGATATGTGTAAGTCATACTAGTACTATAGCTATATTTTGAATAATTTTCCAATACTAGCAAATAGGTTTTTATATCTTTTAGAAGGGTAACAATTTGTAGTCTCATAGGTTACGGTGAGCGTGCTATGAAACTTTCTTCTCCTGGCATGCTGAAGGTCAATAAACTGCTCATAACAAATGCTAGAATTATTGAGATGGAATGCTATATAACTGCTTAATTATAAATTTGATTTAAGAGTTACCGCTCATTGTATTTAAAAGCTACAGTAGCCTATTCTCGGTTTTCAAAGGCCGTCAAGGCCGCCATGTTTGTGCTTCTAAACAAAGAAACGGCGGCCATGTTGGTGTCTCGACCCAATCCTCCGGGAATTGAACTCTGTTATTATGCTGTGTTATACAAACGTTTTCTCTTTGTTTGGTTGGAAAACATAACTGTTGATGTCGTGATTGAAAACCAACAATAGAATAAACAATTCAGAAACGGGACTTGCACTAGTAATCTTTGTGGATTCTGTAGTCTTTGGTTAAAGTGGAAACAATGGTGGATGAGACTTGTGATTAATTTCAAATAAAGCTAAGAGGAACATTGATTTCAAATACTAAAGAAAGAAATGTGTTCCGCGAAAAGTTTCTCAATATCATTTAACGAGAGAGAGTGGCTCCTTATACTGGCACTAGTAAGTAAGGTGGGAAGAATCAGTGACTGAAATAAATGGTGATACTTTGGACGAAAGCATTAAAAGGTTAAAAGGGTTACCCTTGTTGGTATGATAGCTCCACTTGCCAAAGTGTTTTCGATATAAGCTTTCTTCATACCCTAGGATGGGCATTTTCGCTCCAATAATACTCCGCTCGCCTTCAATAGATACTGTGCGATAAAATTGAAGAATTTAAAGTAAGTTGTAGTCTCATTTTTGTTGTCTTATTGCTTGTAGTGGTTTGGCGTCCCTGTGATCCTCGTTTATCGTGTACTGGTCGCTTTGTACTGCATTGCTTGGATAATCTACAGTGGCTTTTACCCATCAAATGGACATGAAAAATGGTTTATTTACCTGACGAATTGGAGCTTCCTGTTTGTCACAGCGTACTTCACTCTTTCCAGCTTGATAACTGGCCTCTACTACAAAGATGAATGTAAACAAGGAGAGTATGAAATGGGCAACCCCGAGCCAATTCCATTGAAACATCACTATGGAATATCACGGTCCTCAGATATAGACTCACGCGAAAAGTCTCGCGAGGAGATCCATGGACCATGTGATAAAAGAGAAAGTCGAGATGTCACTCGGGATATGGATCGGAGCCGTTTAGAGCTGAAGGCATCCATTAATCCCTTAAACGTTATGGAGGAGATTCCCATGTCATGGTTTCATGAAGTGTTATGGATAATTTACAACATCGCTGCTAATACCGCGTTGCTTGTAACTGTAACGAATTGTGATTATGTCGGCCAGCAGGTCGATGGACTCATAATTACCACACAGATAATAAACACTGTTTTTATTTTGCTGGAAACTTTGCTTGGAACAGTCCCTGTGCGATTGTTTCATGTCATTTATCCAATGCTCTTTAGCATTGTTTATATCATGTTTACTGTCGTGTTTTGGGCAACAAATAGCAACAACGCTTCAGGACAACCATTTATTTACTCGGTACTTGATTACAGTGGACATCCACGCAAAAGTATTGGTGCTGTATTAGGATTTATCTTTCTCGGTCATCCATTGGCTCAACTTGCTTTGTTTATTATTTTTCGGATTCGAAATTTTTTGACACGAAAACTGAGCAAAAAGTTAATTTGGTAGCTTTTGTCAGACAAT
>NC_090875.1:3400931-3413431 GCF_036669935.1 Montipora foliosa | reverse complement strand
CTGAACTGATATTGATAGCAGGCAAGTTTAACTGATACTATAAACAAGATCGTTCTTTTAATGAGGTAAACAGAAATTAGAGATCTCATTTAAATGATCATTGTGACATCATTCTCCAGCGAGGATTTAACACAATCAATGATGAGCTGATCTTCAGGTTCTAAGCTGGAGATTCATCTCCGTGATTTGGTAAGTGTAACTTACACACTGCTCTTTTTCCTTTTTTTTTGCATCGTATCGTTTTCCTTTTTATTGGTAATCGCTGCCTGGACCGATCTCTTCTTTCCAGCTTTAATTAATTTGTGTGTTATGTCGCTCCGTTGCTCGGCATGGCCAATTGAGTTTCAATTTAAGTTGGTCTTTCCATCCACTTATCAATAACGTTATTGTTGACAGAAGTGCCTTTTAAGAGCAGAAACATGAAAACCAAAGTTTATACTTGGGCCAATCACATTGCAAATCGAATACATGTAGCTGGAAAAAGCGTGCGAAAACGTCACGTCGGTTTTGTTTTTGTCCCCGATTGGCTGTAAATATAGCGCGTGTTTTGACAACCAATCGACTGAATATCGGAATTACTTTCGATGCACAATCGAAAACTGTACTGGATGTTAAGTTGTCCAGTAAGTCCAAGACCATATCTTCACAGCAGCCAAGATTTAAATCGCTTGGCTTATAAAGTTATGGGACTAGGTGTCGTTTATTCTTTCTTTTAAAAATGATGTAAAAAACCGATTTACGTGCTCATGATAACAAACTTGCTGTTCACCAATATAGCCCTGCTAGCGCTTTGGCTCAGGAAAAATACGTTGCAAGAATATTCGAAAAAAAATATAATCATAAGTCTTCGCGTGCGAAATTTTTGTTTGTTGCCCTTTGAGCGAAAGAAGTGTCTGATTCTTTCAGAGATCTTACAATGAAACGTAACAAAGACAATCAAATATTAAAAGAATTTCCGCGCGCGCTTGTTTTAGAAGTTTATTTTGGCCAGTGTTTCTCGCGCATAATGAATTGGCCGCAATTAATTGAACGATGAAGAAGAGAGAACCTTTGAGGCAGAAATCATATAAGACTCGTCATACCTAGAAATATCCCTTGGAATTGTAAATTGCACATATTCTTTGTAAAATTTGAACTACTGAAAGTTTAGGAGAAACGAAATAATAATAATAATAATAATAATAATAATAATCACATTATTTGAGTCTCAAGGTTATTTGGCTTAGAACGAGTTCTCCACTAATTGGGGAAACTACAAATTAACTGAAATCAGATCAAATCAAGCCAAATGTTGGTTTTTGAGGGGAGGGGAAAACCGGAGTACCCAAACTCAACCCACATATGACGACGAGTCTGGGATTTGAACCCGAGCCACAATGGTGAGTGGTGAGTGCTCTCACCACTGCGCCAGCCCTGCTCTAAGAGGAAAAACTTGACCTTTTAAGTGACCTGTCTCTTCTCACATTTACTTAGTTCTATTCGTCTTTTTAGCCAACATGGCGACAACTGACGTGGATGATATGGTTGAGTTGGAGGAAATCACGGAAAAAGCCATCGCTGCGAATCTGTGCTCTCGGCTTAAAAGGGAGATAATTTATGTAAGTGCTATATTCAGGCGCTAGGAGGTTTTTCCGCTGTCGCTGAACAGAGGAGACCGACGTGTTCGTGTGGAACTGGAACTTTGTCGCTGTTAAATGTGCAAGCGCAACATATCGCTCTTTGCTAAATGATAAGTGTTTTTAAGATCTTCAGTGAATTTATTCTAGAAATTAATACTCTATTAATACTTATACTAGATATTAGTGAATTTATACTAGATATTAAAATAGCACTATTTTCGAAAAGTCGGTTGACTCGGTTGTTGCGGGGGGTCGCGAGTTCACTCACTCCAACTGTGGAGAACTTGCTGACTTAGCAATTACAGCCTCAAAGGCTAGACGTTCAACTCGTTTAAGGATTATAAACCGTAGGCTTTCTTCAGATCTCACAGACTCTTCCAAACGAGCAAGATACAGAGTTCCCCGGTCTGAATTCTCTGGAAGAATGTGGCCGGCCACACCCAAAAAGGTTGTTTGTGAGTGAGGCCACGTAAGCATAAACAGAAGCAAGTCAAACGGCACTTTGCCGAGTGATGTATCGTGAAGATGTAGAAGTGGAATTACCTGTTTTCCACCCGATTACAAGCGAGTTAAGAGTTGATAAGGAGAGCAACTTAAGTAGATGATAGTCCCCACGTAAACTTATAACAATTCTACCCAAGTACTTTGTAAAACCAGAGAGAAGAGAAAGTGGGTCATTGAATTATGTTCTATCCCATGCACAGACCTACATCGGCCGCGTGTTAATTGCTATCAATCCGTTTAAAGTTCTACACATCTATGGTCCAGATGCTATTGATTTTTATCGTGGTGTTGATCCCGAAGATGATTTTGATTCCCCTGAGCAGAATGACAGAGCCACTCGTTGTAACACTGCACAAATGCCATCAGAGATATTAGAACACAGACGAAGGAGTTCACAAGTTGAAGGTGGTCCCCAAATACCAAACGGACCTGACATTTTTAAGGACTGGAAGGTAAACTGTTAGATGAAGCTTATACTTCCTACGCATACAGTCCCAAGGTAGCTCATTCATAGGCAATATAAAGATGAAATCAGAGGAACTTGAGTCCAGCTGGAGTCTTTAATTTGCTGTAAAGAAAAATATATTAGAAATAACCCTTGTTTTTCTCCTATTTTTTCCTTTCATCTGTCCATGAAGTGGGTGAAAATGTATTAACTTTCCTTTTATATAAACCTTCCATTTTTGCCTCTTTGCCATCCCTGTATTCGCTAGATACTATATCAACTTCCCTTTCATTGTTCATTTTGTTCCTCTTCCCTCTATTAAAAAAAATCTTCGTCATTTCATGAGATAGAGAAACGCCCGTTACATTTAACCTGTCGCTCGGATTTGGAAAAGCGGTGAGCTTATTATCATATTTTTTCACATCTGATATGCATTATATATTCAATTTTTCATACGTGATGTATGTCTATCAAGGCAAAATGTATTTGAAAAAGGAAAAGCTCTGAAACTGAACTCATCACTTTCTAAAGTAAGACCTACTGACGCACTGTACCACTTGAAAGTCGGTTGGTTAGAGAAGCTCTTTAAACACAGGGGGGAAAAGGGGGGCCGGGGCAACCTCGACCACCCTCCTCCCCCAAACCCACCCCTGCTAAAATTCCTTTGCAAGAGAAGCCTTGTATTCGGCTGGCGCGCCGGAAATTTGAATTGACCAATCAGGATTCAGCAGGCGGGAAAACCTTCAAGAGCATTGAAATAAGGCCATTTATCTCACTGGAGATGGCAAGATGGCATCAAATATTCAGGGAAAGGGACTTACAATTTCCAAAACCATATCAGACTGTAAAAAGTGAAAAATACGAAACATTTTGTGACTCCAAGCTTGACATTTGGCGTCGAAAATGGGTCACTGGCTTCCGGAATGGCTCGCTAGTAATTCGTAGTGTGTCGCCAGCCGGGTAGGGTAATAGTTGTGTTATTTTGTGCAAAATATGTTGTTCCTCGTCAAATTAGCTATTAGAAGAGCCCAAGGAAACTTTAGCATTGCCTTTATTTTTGTTAGCTTTGAAAGGCTATTATCGTGTCGTTTCTGTACGACAGCTAAGTTTTGACTGCCGCTCGTGCTGTGCGCGCATCCTCCGTATTCAAGGAGATTGATCTAACTGCCTGATGTCGCAGGATGTTACTGACTGAAGTGTTATTCAAGAACAGTTTTCTATTTAAATGAGTACTTAAAACAATTAATACTCGGTTCCACATTTAACATTTTCAAACTTCAGATGTGCTTGTCAACAAACTGGTATTCAAAACTCGTGGCCAAAAATATGACTTCACAACAACCGCTGATATAATTTTTGTGAAAAAATAAAAGAACATCCGCACTAACTATTACGTTGACAGCACTATTTGAAAAGCCTGTCTTGATAAAATATCTGTTCTTGATTTAATAACCCATAAAAGTCAATTTTCCTTCATAATGCACTTGGGCAATCATGCAACAACGTTTTGTGTTTTTATTTAGGGTCCAAAGCCCCCTCATTTGTACGCTCTGACCAACACAATGTACCACAACATGTTGATGGAACATGAAAATCAGTGTGTTATAATCAGGTGGGAATCCGAGCTTAAATCAATCAAAAACAGGCGCAGCGCCTTAAGGAGCTGTTACACTGTGCAATTTTTCGTGCAACTTGTCTCGCAATGCCATTTCTACAAACGTTTTCACAACACGAAACAAGTTGTTTTGGTAATGTTTACAACATGAGGTGCAGTGTTGTGTGGGCCTTTACAATCTCAAGCCGAAGGTGAGAGATTGTAGGGACCCATACAACACGCCGCGAATGTTGTAAACAACTTTCGAAATGAATACTTTGTAGCAGTATCGTCGATGTGTTAGAAAAGCGTGCATGCAGCAAAGTTGTATTGGTGTGCGCCTTCATAAGAAATCAGGCATTGTCTTAGGAATTATTGAATGTTTGTACTGAAGTTGTCGTCGGATATTGAATATTAATCTCATTTTTGGGCAATGATTTCCTTAAATTGACATACACATTTTCAGTGGAACACTTGGATTTTAAAGTTAAAGTTGTTAGAAATGCTTTTGCCCAACCAGTAGATTTACTGATCTCTTTCAACCTTGGAATTCAAGAAGAAACGTGTACTGCGTTACCCTTATGAATTATTAATGAATTTTACAACGGGTGTTTCGTTTCATGCAACTTGTCTCGTTTCGATGATCAAATGAGGTTAAAGGAACATTTTCATTGGCTGATACCACAAACCGTTGCGACACAAATTGCAGGACAGATGTTACACTCCGCAATGCTCAAAAAATTTGTTGCAACGGTTGCAGAAAGTAATTCTATTTTTTCGCCACGGTTTCTGCAACTGGTCTTGCAACGTTTTTGGCCGTTGAAAGGTATGTTACATTGAGCAACAATTTGTACAACTTTTTTCCCCATTGGCGACGCGAGAGAAGTTGCACAGTGTAACAGCGCCTTTAATCTAAAGTAAAATTAATCAGTCTTGAGTAAATAGTAGTTCGAGATTTTGTCCTTTAGATAGAAAAATGCAAAATGTCCTAAAATTTATCTATCAACCAATGCCCAGCTACTGATTCAAAAATCCAAAATTTGGTCTTGTCAAGTGAGTTGATAAAGGTAAATTTACCATTATGGGCGCTTTCCTTGCAATCCTGATTTCCCGGGTTCAAGACCCGCTCTCACCACTCGCTGAATTTGATCCTGGTGGTCCCTGATTCAGCTTCCCAGCTGCACTTGTAAATAGCCAATTGTTTTGCCTCCGGACGGTTGGGATTCTTAACAGTTGCTGTTGTTGTTGTTGTTGTTGTCGTTGTTGTGTTCGGTCTTTTCGTTAACCGTGTTTCATTGGCCCTGAAAGGCTCTTATGGGGAGCGGTCAATTAACATGCGGTCATGACAAAATTTGTTTGGCTCAACCAAAAATCTCAACCAAAATTGTCTCCGCCAAACTTTCAATTTGGTATTCATGGCCGCACTTAAAGACGTTTTCTCTAGATCATGCTGTGTAAATTTTGAGATATGTATAGTTTTCACGCCTGAAAAAAAAATGTCCTACTCCGAAGCAGGACGACGGTGCCTTCGAAGTTTGGTAAGGCTTGACAAAATTTGGAGGGAAAAAAATTCACCGTGCGCACTTGTATCACGGAAATGATGACAGTTTTTTTTTTTTCAAAATGTACAAACATTTGCTAAGTGCGTAGGGGCCCTAGTTTAGCGGGCCTTATTCTATAATAAGGCCTGCATTACGGCCCGCTAAATTTGAATATTTTGATGCGACATTTTCTAGCAGGTTTTCATGTTATTTATCTGAATTGAACTTGTGAAACTATTTGAATTTTGCAAGGAACTATTTCACAAAGCCAATAAAATGTAATCGTTTTTAAGATTTTTACACTCGCTTGATTTCAACTTAGGGAGCTTAAGCACGAGCGTTTTTGAGACGCGGACGGCAACCGGAAGAGAACATTATTGCGTGTCAGGGCAGTGGTGTCTCCCAGATTTTTACACTAATCATTTCTAATGGAGAAAAGATACTTATCAGTGTAAATATGGTTGTGTAAAGACAAGTTAATAGAGAATACAGCTCACTTCTGGTTGCCGTACGCGACTCAAAAACGCGCGTGCTTAAGCTCTAATTGTTTCTTTTCCGCGTTCCTTATTACCTGAGAGATACAATAGCCCACTTCAGAAAATACCGTAATACTCCTTGTTTATCCCTGCAATGGTCTCAAGAGAAAATATAAACAATGCCTATGCAAAATTTGGGGGGACAAACAGGTATTATCCCAAGTGGACTATAAATGTATTACGGATCCTCGTTTTTTCCTGTTGGTTTCTGGAAAAAATCTCGGTCCGTAACTTACACTACGGACCTCGAACTCGGTTATTAAGAGGTATTTATTTGCCTTTATCAACTTATTTAATTAATAAAACCAAACTTCGTGTGTCATTCCCCACAGCACCAACGTTTACCCAGAAACTAACCCCTTCATTTCCTATGGAGAAAATTTCCTACACACAACTTCACTTTTTTATATATTGACATGACATTCAACCTGACATTAAGGTATTAAAAATTCTTTTAATAAGGAAACTGTTGACATCTCAAATGAACTTTAATATACGGGTTTAACTAACATCGACTGTTGGAGAACTAATTCGACAAAAAAGAACAACTCGTATGTCTTTTTTTTTTTGTAACTTACGCAGCGGGGAGAGTGGAGCTGGTAAAACAGTATCTGCCAAACACATCATGAATTTTATAGCGAAAGCATCAGGAAAAGGATCAGACAAAGTGGAGGTATCAATTGTTTGCTTGCTTTAACCGAAATGATTGTAGTTTTCATATATGGATAATGTATGTGCTGATATATGGTTATACGTCTTCCAGCTGACAAAAAATTTCCTAAAAAATAATCCTGGGTTAACAATAATATAATGTTGAATTCTCACCAATAATCGGCCAATTCTTTAATTGCACTCAAGTGAATAAGACGGCCACGTTGGTGGCAAAACAGTAGGAAGAGTTTTGCAAAATAAAAGCGTCAAATTCCCCAGAGACTTTTTTGCTATTGTTCTTTCTACCAACACGGCCGCCGTGACGTCAGGTGCAATCAAAGAATAGATCAACTTCGATATATCAAAATTTAGTCGAAAACAAAAAGCATCATCTCGAGGCTCTGAAGAATAAACTCATACAAATCCTTAGATTTATTCCCCAAAGCCTCGAGGTGTCTTTTGTTTAGGACTGAATTTTAACATATCGAAATTGGTCTATACTTGGAACCATTTCATGGAAATGACAATGATATCATTTCCAGTCTTTCGATCTTTAGCTTTCAAACAAACTGGGACTGAGGAGAAATTCAGACCATATCTTTACCTATACTTTTCAGCACATCAAGAACATCATTATTCAATCCAATCCACTTTTGGAAGCCTTTGGAAATGCCAAGACTGTCAGGAATAACAATTCCAGTAGATTTGTAGGTTTGACATTCAATACATAGGACTGTCTAGTCTTTATATTAGCGGTTTTGTGTTTTCAGCAGTTTCAGTTGGATTTACTTGATTTTAATTGCTTTTGATCTGCTTTTCCTTTCAAGGGTAAATTTATGGAAATTCAATTCAACTACTCTGGTCACCCAGATGGTGGAAAGATTTCTAATTTCCTTCTTGAAAAGGTAAGGTACTTTTGCTACAAAATTATTAAACAGAACTTCGCTCTCTCTATCTTGAGCGTGAATGGGGTGGTAAAATTGATTTTAACCTTCGATTTTCCAGTCAGTCAGTTGAAATTTCATAGGCATATCATACTCTCTTTATTTCAAGATATTTTTGCTTTTAGAAGAAACCACGGAAACAATCGAAATGTAAGTGGAGTTAAAAAAGAAAAAAAGGTTACCTTTATCAAGAACATGGCAAAACGTCTGATCTCTTGGTAAAAGCTCATTACCAACCGCGTGCAGTGGATACTTATGATAATAACAGTGTATTTGTATTTCAAAGCATTTTTTTCACTCTCGGGTACCAGCTCAGACATAGAGAAATCAGTGGAGTAAAAACTGTTTCTGGTTCATTGTATATTGGATACGCACTTTTGCTCTTTAATTATTTTGCTTTTTGTTATCTTTGTCTTCTACACCATTTTCATTTCTTTCATTTTTAGTCGCGAGTGGTCAATTTGAACAAACACGAGCGCAATTACCATGTCTTCTATCAGCTGCTTGCGGGCTGCCCTGAAGAAAAACATAGTAAGTCGGACGTGTAAAACAACCATACTCAGTATACCAAGCCTTCCAACGAGTTACTTTAATCGACACACTACCGTACCACGATCCTCCCCTAGTTTTGCTCACAAGAGAGACGCCAATACATATATCTTATTGGACAAGTCCTGCTGTATTTTGGCGAGCCAGTAGGGCGAGTCAAAATACAAGAGACGAGATTTATTATTCAATTCAGTCGGAAAATAGAAGGAACGTTAACCTTAAATTATAACTTGCTTCCTCGCATCACAAATTATCTTACGTAACTATTCAGCGAGCGTCCAGGTTTCTTGCGCTTATATTAGGTTGCTGTTGATTGGTAAAAAACGAAAACTTGTCAAACCTGTCAATAGAGTCGTCGATCAAAGCGTCGTGCATTTTATTTCAAACATATATAAGGAAAACAAAGATGGAATATCGGCAAATTCTTTATTACAAGGTCTACAAAAATATATACAACGACGATCTTGGTTTCCATGTAAACTTCCAATCGAGAAGAGCTGACTTTGATGAAGAAGTGACATAAAAAGGTTATCAAGTCAGTCAAGTTCCTCGGGAGGAATTTCTTCAATGGCCCTTGCTTCTTTCACGGACTCGCACCACCGTTTCAATTCATTGAGATCAGTTTTTCTCTTTTTGTCGTGTTTACGTTTCGCTTTTCTTCAATAAACAGAGAAAGTTAATTGACGAGTAGGTTATAGTTTGTCTCCACGAACTCGTTTTCGCCAAAAATCTCAAAATTTAGCAAGCATTCATCGTTTCCTTCGGGGAAAAAAATTGCATTTTCAGCCAATTTTACGGCTTTCGTAAGACTAACACGTTTGAAAAAAACCGGTCAAACTGGTCTTCTGGAGTACATGTACAAATACCGTGAGATATTTGTACTCGTTTTGGGTGTTGTTTGATCTTATTAGTACTCTGCTGACTGCAATTGAATAACAAAACACACGGTATTGTTGTCTCACTTTCCCAACCTACGACTGGATGAAAATTTGACACCGCGGTATTGAAATGGTTGGTCACGTAAGCTCCGCCGTCGCCTCATGACTTTGCTCAATACGCCGAGAATATATTTTCTCCCAACTAGCCGCCAATATAATGTGGTATTGGCGTCTCAACTCGCAATTAGTTTATACATTTGACCTTTATCGTATTCCGATAAAGATTAATGTAAAGCTTCTTGTTCTGGTTGTTCTGCTTGGTTACCCATGACAAGAAAAAGCTAGCTACGAACAGGAGTACCCAACGAAACCGCTCCACAAAAAAGCCGCTCTGCAAGCTGTTTTCGAGCCGGCTGGCTGAAAAAAAAATTGCAAGAGTGAGCGTAAGAGCGTTATTTAGTGGCAAAACGAAAATTTCCAATAACTATCGCTGGCTGGGAAGGGTTTCAACATGATAAATGACGCTGGCTGGGGCCCACAGCGAAATGTATACCTTCCTGGCTAGGAAAAGGCCTCAAAATAATGTATGCTGGCTGGCGACCTCGGAAAATAATCTCTTGCTAGCTGGCACTGAAGAGCGGATATTTATTTCCCAGGGTAGTTAAATATTAGCCAAAAATGTCTTAATGGATGCCCACATATCGTGTAAGTCAATAACAGATGAATTCAGAAAAAGTGTTCGTTGGGTACTCTTCTGCGAACGACGGTTTACAGGAAACCTACACATATTGGCAGACTTGACGAGTCCTCTTACAATCCTGTTTCAAACAAAGCAACAACAATATGGGCCTTAACGAGACGAGTTTTACTGGTCTGTGATTCACGTGACAGCTTAACAGACCAGCGTAAGCGCTAAGAGAATCGTTTGACGCAACACTTACCGTACAGATGCAAACGCTACGAACTCTAACCCGACACCTGCCCCTAGTGTGACTATACTAAACTATTCAGCACGGATCCTACAGCCTTTTAGTATCACCCAACTAGTGGACTAATGCAAATCCTGCATTTTGATTGGCTACGCTACTAGAGGACTATTAGTATAAATAGTAATGTAGCTTCTGCTCTTGCAACTTCGCTACCTAAATCCAACCGCCATTTTAAATCATATTTAACTCAGTATAAGGAAAAACTTAGCTTTACTCAAGTCAGTGAAGTTGAGGTTTTTACTGTTACTAGATAACCTCGACAGGAAAAAATCTTTTGGTATAGACAAGGTCCATCCTTTTCTGTTAGCTGTAGGAGCTTTAGAAATCACCAAGCCTTTAACGCACCTAATCAACCTATCATTAATTCAAGGAAAGTTTCCTGATAGCCTCAAGATTGCTAAGGTTGTTCCAGTCTTTAAACAGGGTTCTCACATGCTTTGCACTAATTATCGTCCAATCTGGGTGCTCCCTGCATTGAGTAAAATTTTTGAAAAATGCGTACTTAATCAATTAATGTTTTATATTACTTTTCATGATGTTTTTGCACCTAACCAGTATGGTTTTAGATCAGGAAAAGATACTACTGACTGTTTAGTTGACGTACTTGAACAAATTACTAAAAGCGTTGATAATGGTGAATTTGCTGTAACGCTCTTTTTAGATCTTAGTAAGGCCTTTGATACTGTAACATATAATTATTATAATATTGTATTACAGCAAAACTGCACTGCTTTTTTAGCCAATGAGAATTGCATAATTTTTCGTGTATATTATTATACTTAGAGGTATGCATCTTGGGTTCAAAAACCATTTACGAGTTTACTATCAGTTTGGCAATTATACGGTAACAGTCTGTACAATTTGTTTAACGGTTTGTAAGTGCTATACAACGTACGGCTAATAGGGACTCCAAGCCAGGACGACGGCGACGGCTACGAGAACGCCACACAACAATAGATTTAAAAAGGAAAAACAATAGTTCTGCATGCCCTGCACGTGTGTTGATACATCTCTTTGCCGTTCTCGTCTTGAAAACGACGTGAAATTATCGAACTTGCGGTCATGTGGAGGACTAGAGCATCTGAATTTTCATTTTGCGCTCTAAATATCAACACCGTTCTCACCAATTTCATTCTTGGAATGTGTATTCACACTTTCCAAGCCGAGCTTCTTGGAGTAATCGCAAAATAATTATAGTTACGGGAAATAATATTATTAAACAACGTTTTCGTATCCGTCGTAGTCGTCCTTGCTTAAGGTCCCTAATAACCTATCGGTCAACGTCTATTTTTGACGGAGTGAAAATATGTTTTGATTCAAAAGATTTTAGTCTTGCAAGGTACATGACTAACATTTTAAGCTCAATACTATGCAAAAAGAGAGAACATTTTCGGCTACTATGTGCATAAAGTATACGTTTGCTCTTACTTATTCCAGTTGACTATGGCTTGGAAAATCCAAAACCTGAAGTCTACTTCTATCTGAATCAAAGTGGTGTGTATACTGTGGATGGAACCAACGATGCTGAGGAATTCAAAGATTTAATGGTAAGTGGTGTGTCACAGTAATGATCTACTAAAACAATCAACATGGAAACTCTCTGACTAGGTGCCAAACATAACATACGAGATTACTAATAATAATGATAATGATAATAGCAATAATAACAATGATAATGATGATGATGATGATGATGATGATAATGATGATGATGATGATGATGGTGATAAAATAATAATAAGAAGAAGAAGAAGAAGAAGAAGAATGTTAATGATAATAATGAATTTTATTTAAGTGGCAAGTGTATTCAGCGCTGAGGAACTAATTGGGGACAATACAGAAATCAAATCAAATTGCAGGTTGGTTTTTGAGAAGAGGACATAACTAGAGTAGCCGGAGAAAATCCTCTCGGTGCAGAGTATAGAACCAACAAACTCAACCACCAAATGACGCCAATTCTGGGAATCGAACCCGGACCACATCGGGTCATCCCTGCTTCCTCACTACAAACACCATAGGGAGTTAAAGAAACGACGAAGGCTACGACTACGAAAACGCCACAAAACAATGAAATCATTGGTTAAAAGAGCATAAATAATCTTGCTGCACGCGCAGCACGGATTTTAGGGACCGTTCATGTTTTATGAGGGAGGGACAGCTGGTAGTATTTGGGAAGCACCATTTAAAAATCGCATGCCCCCGTCAGCTTACCAATTTCTTTCACAAGTTGTTGTCGAAGACCATTACTCG
>NC_090875.1:3393431-3395931 GCF_036669935.1 Montipora foliosa | reverse complement strand
GTCAAACGTTATTTTAAAGTAGAAGGAAAGTTTGAAGCAAATTTGTATTCTGCCTTCTATGCTTGCTCTATAGCAACTTTTTATTAAAACATCATGCCATTTCAAAGTTTTACTAAAACATTTCACGTGACCCTCCCTTTTTCCCTTATTTTTTTGGGATGCCCCCCCCCCCCCGCTCGAAAGCCATTTGTTTGGCATGAACCCCCCCCCCCAAAATCCCACCAGCCTCCCCCCCCCAACTTCATAAAATATGAACGGTCCCTTAGCAAATATGTCTGCGGTTCTCTGCATAACGACAACGTGAAATCACCAAATTTGAGGTTTTTGACGACAACGTAAGCATGCAACAGAAAATCTTTCATTCTCTCTTTTCACTCTGAAACTGCTCTTACCAATTTATTTTAGGATACCTCGCCCATATTGTAGGACGTGAAAGGCCTATGATAGAGCCAACTTATAGTTTAAAGTGACATGTTCGTGCACCGTCGTTGTCGTAGATCTTTGGGTCCCTTTTCTGTGGATGGACACCAGCGAAAACCCCATCACAAATACAGTCAAATCTTAAAGAAAAAGTACATAGACTTGTCATTTACAGCCTGTGTTTTGATGCAGTGTGCCGCTGAACGCACTGTCAAAGTTCTTGTATCATGCACTTGCGTGATACGGGATATAACACACTTATGATCACCCGTACAATAATAAATGAACACAAGGAAAGGTTACGTTTATAGAAACGTTGGCCGTGTAGCACTTATATTTGAAACTTCAGCACTTCACATTACCATTACATTATTAAAATCCAGCACTTCACATTACACTGTATTCAGTTAACTCTTGTTAATAATAAATGAAGACGAGAACACCTGTGTCGCGCATCGAATGATAGATTACTGCAAGCAGTATGGGTTTTTCGACTTCCCACCAAACGGTAATGTTGAAGTGGGGACTGGTAGCGTCCTTGCTGGGGTCACTATCGGTCCTATCTTGTAATCATCATCTATCTCAATCGATTTCATTCTCAGGAAGCTATGACTGTCATTGGTTTTGATTCTACCATCCAGAGTACTATTCTCAAGTTGGTATCGGCCATCTTAAATCTTGGCAACGTGCAGTTTAAGGAGGATAATAATGTGGCAGTGGCTTTTAATGACGATTGTGAGTATTTCATCGAGTAATTAATCGCTTTTTTAACTGCAAGCATATAAATACCGTTGCAGTTTCTTCATTTTTTAAGAGGGGCACCAATAAACATTTTAAGACTTATGACGGTATTCCGATGCATAGAAGGCAAGACTAATCATAAACTTGAAAGATGCAGTTGCGCTGAAAACGGATAAGTATGAGACAGCGAGTCTCTTCGTACTTTAAGACAACGTTATTACATCATTCACTGAATGCAAAATAGCCGGAAATGAAATATTATTCTTTTATTTTTGTGATGATTAGCTTCAATGGCACGAATAAAATGAAATGAATCGCTGCTGTAGAACGAGGCTAGTTGGTTCCAAACGAAAATTCTTCGCATATTTAAGAAGTAATGTTTTGTATGCTTTTAGCGTTAACTGTACCGGCAAGATTGCTTGGGGTGGATAAGGACCTTCTCAAGGAGAAAATGATAAGGTAACTAAGTCGCTAATCTGGAGCTGGCTGCTTACTCTTTCAATACTACCCTTCGCACCCCGCGCGCCAGCGCTAGACAACACCAACAACATAATCTGGTGCGTGACTCGTGCATGGTGCCTTCGGACAGACAGGACCAGCGCTTTATTAACCAAAATAGTCTTACACTGTGAACGAACTTGTGAAACCATATTCGCCAGTAAGTTGAGCCGAAACTCCGAGCGAGAGAACACGTTTATTCACCGAAGGCAAGATGCAAATACGACCCCAACTAAGCAGGCAAAGGAGGTAACAAAGGCACCCAGCTAATTATGCGCGAACTGTGACAATGAGGTAACTAAGCGTGCATGCAAAGCGAAACAATAACCCGAACTAAACGACGGCGTGTACAATGGGCTACGCTATGTGACCTAGTGGCGGGAATTACACAACAATGCGAAGTATGGCGTGACTTCTTCTTTCTTCTCCTCGCCAAGGTAGATGAGTAATAAATACGAAGTAAAACTAGGCTGGGAATTGATAGTACACAAGCAGTTACAAATAGCTAACATTGTCCTTAATATGTAATGTAGTCCTTGAGGTAAGCCGGACGACGAGTTGAACGGCTTGACCGGCGTGGTCCAGGTGAGGAGGTAGGCTCCGGGATATGGGCATCAATGTCAACAGTCATGCTTCCACTCGGGGGAGGGGAAGACTCGGGCACATGATGAATGTCAGGCTGAGGATCTGGTGGAGTAGCGAGCTTGCTAGGAACTACAGCAGGAGCCGGACTCGGAGTGCTCTGAGGTGTAAGAAGGGGAGCGGGTTCTTCGTCAACGTGCTCAGAGGTGAGAGGCTCTTCGTCGGTATCTTCAGGGTAGGAAGCGGAGCTGTAATGACG
>NC_090875.1:3315931-3383431 GCF_036669935.1 Montipora foliosa | reverse complement strand
ACCTGACTAGTCTGTGCATAGGTCCATGGGCTGCGTCAAGAAGTTGTGAACTAATGAGCTGTTGCTTTTGTTGTCCTTTAGCTCTATCATGGAGACTCGCTGGGGAGGAAAAGTGGAAGTTACAAAGAAAACTAATAATGCTGATCAGGTAACTTACCTCAAAATGTCGCTTAAAAATTTCAATCATTTTGCTGTTTCATTATTTCATAAATCCACTTAAATAATTTTAATCGGTACTAGAAACTCATTGAGTGCTTCAAAATAATCATGGCTTTTCAAAAATGCGTCATTCATAGTATAATCTGCCTCTCTATTGCTCTAAGCGTGATAGGTAATCAATCCTTTTACGTATTTTTCCGGATCGTTTTATAACCTTGGTGATTTTTCATTGATAGGAAGACTGTATCATTCTCATTAGGATATGTTAATTTTATTTTGTAGGCTGTACAAGCACGCGATGCTTTGGCAAAAGCATTGTTTTCACAGATATTTGATTATCTTGTTCAGGTATGAGGTCATATAATGTGTTTCCTCGTTTCCATGCCCCTTTCCTTACTCTAAAAAGTAGCCTGTTTGCAAACATGTGGTCTTCTGGTTTTGAAAATCTGGAAGGGATGGTAAAAGTATCCCAGACCGAAAATGATACGAGGCTTGCATAACCTAGACTTTCTACACCAGGCATTCGGTTTTGCCTTTAACGAAATTCGGATCTATTCCACCGAATCTAGTTCCTGACAATCCACGACGTTTAATCTTGCGTTTGTCATTTTATTTTGAAAGTTCGGCTTTGCCAGCGATTGCAAATGATCCAGGCAAAATTCATCGGAACAAGAGTGTCAATGGATTTACACCGATAGAATGAAATGGCGAAAATCACTCAGAAGGTCACTATGCGAGAGTGATATAGGATACAGTCGATATCCAGCGCGTTTAGATGTAAAATTTAATTTAATTTTTGCATGTTTGTATGATTTTGGTAACTTCGTGTACGTAAAAACAATGGTTACTTTGAATTAATTAAGGTAATCAGTGTCATAGCGAAACAGTCATCGGTTAAAACAACAGATGCTTAGGGAGCAAAACTTTCACGAGATCAGCGTCAATCAGGCTCTCACTCTCGCCGGAAGAATGAGAGAGCTGTGGTTCGCGTGTGTCATGAACTCTTCTCTTCTTTTTATTGCTATACATACACAGTTTGGAAAGGAAAAAGCAAATTCAAACTGATGATAAACTGATACACATGTGCGCTTTTGCTTTAGTTTCCCCCACTTTCTCTTGATTCTTTTGACAGACAGAGGCAGGAGCTTAGCAGTGGTCACTGGCCAAACAAAACACCTTGAAGAAAAAAAGGACTTTTTTAGGACATACATAATCCAAATTTCTTTGTAGGAAAGACATATGCAAACAAGACTGATTTTTATCTTCCTAGGGAATAAATGACGCTATGCAGAAAGAAAAAGAAGAAATGTCCATAGGTGTCTTAGACATCTATGGTTTTGAGATTTTTGAGGTGAGTATGTTGTCAATCAAATCCGGTCTGAGGTTGAATCCGTTTTTACCTAGGTTAAATTGACGATCCTCATTTGCCTACAATAGGTTGAATATGCACTCTTCCTAGTTTAAAGCAGCTATCAAACGCCTCGCCCACCCCCTTCGAAGAACTGAAAACACCTATACATTATCTCAGGTATGGAGTTATATCTCCGCCAAAATTCAATATCGGAATTTGACACCCGAGTTTCAAATTCGATTCTTGATTTTCTTATTCGGCATTGAAGTTTTGAATTTGACATCCAAGTTCTGAATTTGACATTGAAGTGGAAAAGTCTGTATTTCACATTCGACTTTCAAGTTTCGAATTTGAATTAAACCTCACTTGACCTTCAATTTCGTATCCTTGGTAACGGTAACCACTGATGTTGACTGAGGGCTCGCAAGGCTCGGAAATTTAGGAATGGCGGCTGAATAGTAAGAAGACTGGCAGATGTGGTACAGGAGACATTAACAGTACTTTCCCTTTTATCCCTTCGAAATTGATTGAGTAGTACTAAGACTAGATTATGTGGCTCCAACACTAGTGAACATAGATAGCGGACTTAAGGAACTTGACGAAATTGTTCGACTTTTGGGGGAGGCTACAAATCGCTTGCGTGTGAGTATCCGATCGTATAAAACTAAGAGAAGTCCTGGCTTCTCTTAGTTTTTTTTCAGTGCTTGGTAGGCTGCGTTGCGCCTGATCTTAGGTTATATGGAAAAGGATCCAACATAGGTAACTGCACCAGGAATGCCAATGGGTGTTCTCTACTCTCCGCCGCCTCTGTCATCATTCATCATGAAACTTCTCACATAAACTGTCCCTATCTATCCGATAGAGTGTCTTCATTAGTCAGCACCAGAGCTTGCTCATATGATCAGTCCGGGTAAATGATCTTCAAAGCCCTTTCTTGAATTGATTCAATGCTATTACAGAGGTACTCAGGGATATTTTGCCAAATGGCATATTCTAGGATAGACCAAAACACTACTCCTATAGACACTAAGTCTGATGTGTTCACACCGCTCTTTTCAGAAGTCGTAAGGCATAGCGTCTCTTAGATGCCTTGGTAACAAGGTAATCTATATGATGATTCCATTTGAGCTCTTTGCTGATAACTACACCTAATAGTTTATACGAGGAAACGCGCTCAATTTAACAGTTGTCCGCACATAACAGTCTCATTACGATGTTTGGATTTTTCATTAAGTTAATCACCATTTCTTTTCATTTCTTTTGGTTACGTTTCATAGTATGCGGATTAACATAGCACAGTATTAATTTTGTGAATGTCCCTAATCGCTGGATATAACAAACTGATTGAATTACGTGGGTAGACTTAATTCAAAAGGATGAACTTGAAGTTCCTTCGTGCGTAAATGAACAACTCATCAACTGCTGCGGAAAGTTAAAATAACGTTAACTTTCCTTTCCGAAGGAAAAGAAAAGAGTTTTGCCAGAGTACTTGTACATCAAAAAGTTCGAATACAGTCAGCGACGATGGAGCTTTGTGATAACTCGTTCTGTCAACTAGACATGCATTTGCACAGGATCTTTTCTACATTTGCATTGGATAAGAGTGTTTTCTTGTTTTTTTCTAGGTGGTACGATCTTACTCTTTTGTTGAAAGAATTAATAAGGCGTTAAGCTATGAAAACCCGGTTCCGTAAGCAAAGGGAATGGTCCTCCCCTCTTATGTTAAATGATGGTCGACCAATTCCCAGTAATTATCCGAGGATCTGACTGAGTGGATGGAAAGAGAGAGGGAGGCTCAGAGTCGAACAATTTCGTCAAGTTTCTTTCGTCCGCTATCTATGTTCACTAGTGTTGGAGCCACATAGTCTAGTCTTAGTACTACTCAATCAATTTCGAAGGGATAAAAGGAAAAGTACTGTTAATGTCTCCTTTACCACCTCTGCCAGTCTTCTTACTATAAGTGATGGTGCAATACGATCGTGTGCAGTCGTCGGTGTGACTTGTTGTGCTACAGATTGATCAGGTGATTGTGTCTACAGTAATCAATAAACCATCCAGGACTAATTTGTGTCTATATTCATCCGTGAATCAACAAGGAATGCTTTGGAACGTGCACTATGTTGCGACTATAGTGGTAAGAAAACAGATAAATTGTCAAAGCGCAGTTATAAGATCTAAAAGATCTTCTTGTTTTTTTTTAGTTTTGGCGGTGACCAGACCCAAACTTCCACGCGGCATCTAGTCAGTGGGGCTTCGAATCATGCAACTTATGTTTATTCGCCAAAAGCTGTTAAAACGTTAATGTACTTAAAATTTTATATTCTAATTTTTATTTACTTCAAAATATATGGCCTTTTTGTGCTATTGAAGAGCTTGGTTCCAAGCGAGTTTTGAAAACATAAAAAGCCATTACGTCATTTATGGGTGTGTCGTTGTTGCAACATTCTCTTGGGCAGCATGTTGAATAGGATCGTGCTTCTTTTGAGCTCTTATTTCGCCAGGAGGGACAGTCATTGACCTAACTGCAATTTTCCCAGTATTTTTTGTATTCTTAGACAAGAGAAGTGAATTGTCGTGCTGTTTTATTGAAGCGAGTTCAGAAATCGGGTGGGGGGGGTTAAATATTTGCAAGCCAAGCAAAGAACATGTCAGGATCTGCAAGGATTACGTCATTAGTAGGGAAAAGAACACCGTACTGAGATAGCCGTTGATAACGTAATTCTTGAATTATGTGACTCGTGTGACTACTTTGCTAACCCTTTACTCGTGTAAAAAACCAATTAAATTTAATCGCGATTGCAAAAAAAGAAAGCTGTAAGTTGTTAATAGTGTTACTATCGTATGGTTAATACCTATACACTTCCCGAAGAAAGTTTCAGATTAACTAAGACCATTACGTCATCGGAGATTTCACAACGGCTATAAGTGATGGTGCAATAAGGTCGTGTGCAGACGTTGTTGTCAGTTGTTGTGCTACAGATTGATCAGGTGATTTTGTGTCTATAGTCATCATTAAATCAACAAGGACTGCTTTGGAATGTGCGCTAAGTTGCGAACTAAAGTGCTAAGAAAACAGATAAATTTTCAAAGCGCGTTTATAAGATCTAAAAGATCTTCTCGTTTTGTATAATAAGTAAAATTGATATCCATGTATAACAACCAAAACTAATCCCAACCTGAAAAAAATTTTCTTTCAATCCAACTGAGTGCGTATTTAAACTAGGTATAATGAGGATCACTAATTTAACCTAAGTAAGAACGGATTCAACCTGAAAACGGATTTTACCGGCAGCAGGTACATTGCAAGTAAAAACAAAATAGTCATGCGAGGCTGGCTGGGTTTGAAGATAACTATACAGTCGAACCTCCGGTTTCGACTACCTCTCCTCAGCGACCACATTCCCAGAACACTGACCAAACGTTTCCAAGTAAAATCACTATATTTGGAACCTCTTGTATGCGACCCCCTCTCTTAAGGGACCGCGACCACTTTTAGAGCTAATAGTTTCAAATTTTTCTTTCGTTTTTAACCTTCTGTAAGTGACAGGTATAGAGCAGAACTTGGATAACAAGGCGTCGTAACATTATTGCACTCCTAGCTAGTACAATGGGAAGTACCGGATTTTTTTCTGGAAATTTACTTAATACATGAATAAAATGATTGAAAATTAAAAGAAAAATGCACATACACTCTATCAGTCTTAAAAAAGACGACCTTAAGTGTCAATTAGAACTGATTTCCTGATTGACTGTCCTCTTAAGAACAGTCAACAGTTTAATGACGACGGGATGAAAATCGAAGTACAGTATTCCTCGCATTCAATATAATCATTCCCTATTCAGTACAAGTCATATCCAAAGTTTTTGCTTTTTTATTTCAGCCAACTTATCGATGTCTTGTAGTGTCTGTAAAGGTGTATTCACATGGGGTTTCTAGTCAATATCAGGCTCCTCTATTGGACCGTTTTCTAAGCACAACCACTCTGCTTTTATTGGTTCTCCTTTTGATTATACAAGAGTCGTAGTCTGTCAGAAGTAAACCGTGAGACTATGAATAAATACTTTGGAAATCTTAAATATATTTGACTACTAAAAGTTATTACATGGGTTTAAATGGGCATTGGCGGTTGGGGTAAGTCTATGCAGTTACCATATTCCAAGGAGGCATAGTTTGTTATGTTTAAGGCGAATGGCTGGCCCCCCGGTAGGGTGAGTGCAATGGCCGCCAGATATAACGACTAGTGCGTCAAACACAACGGTTCAAGGAGGCATAGTATGGTCTAAGCGCTCGTAAGCGACCACCCAAAATGTCAAGCCTGGAGGCTTGACATTTTGGGTGGGGAGTCACAGTTGGGAGGTTCGACTGTATATATTTTTGGTTTTACCAAAAACTGAATAAATAACGAATATATATATATAATTTGCACGGATCCCGCCGCGTACATAGCATGAATAACGCACTTGCCACAAGACCTTTTATTTCGCCGACGCGAAATAAACCTTTTGCTTTGCCGTTTGGCTTCTTCAGGGCACAAAGGTTACACTCAATTATCGTATTATTCGTTGCCTATTTATACTTTTCAAAGGTCGTTAGCTTTGTTTACGTTCTTGTGACACAAGTAATTGCTTCATAAAAGTGTTTACAGCCTAGTGGTAAAAGATATATATAACTGCAGACAGTACTGTTTCGGCCTTCTGGGCCTCACAAGTGCAGTGCTGATGGCTAGAATGGAGGTTAAGCTTAAAAAGCCACCCCAAATGTCCACGCATATGGTACATCTAAACCATGCCAGAGTTTTCAAACTAGCGAACTAGTGAGCATGTGCAATTACTAGCGGCAATGACTCATCCTAGTAGAGAGATAACAATTATTCTACGAGGGGGCACTGGATATGAAGTGATAGAGGCGCGTATCGCCAAGTTGGTTATGATCATTTTATATCCAGCAAACCCGAGTAGAATAATTGTTTTATCAAAAATTCCAGGATCAACAACTCTTCCATGTTGGTTTTATTTTAGTATTGTCGACTAAAGCATCGATTTCTGCCTCGGTCAATTCCAGCCCAAAACGGCTTTTGTCGGGCATTTTTTCTCAGAGCTGCAAAAATGTTTTCAGCTCGCTTTATTGCTGATGCGTTCCTTGTCCATATTAGGTACAGCAGGTATATGAACTGATAGCCTGTGTCCGGCAAGCCAATGATCATGAAAATGCTGGAAATCTGATATCCTTAGTTCAGTTTTTAATAAATATATTTAGTATATACTAAAACACACGTGGATAGCGTTGAACGCACTGATTGGCTACTGATTGTAATCTTTGCAGTAATAGATGAGTTAAAATCATTTTTTTGTGTTATGTTATCTCACTGTTTTAGTATATACTAAAACAACTATTCACCTCAGTGTCGGTGGCTAGTGGTGGATATACCACTAGCTACCTCCACCTCGGTGAATAGTTGTTAAGTATACGTTCAGCAATGGCTGGGATGCAGTCTGCATCAGGCATCCCAAGTGGCACAAAATCGGGATCAATGGCTTTTATCCATGAAGACCACAGCAGCTCCTTACATCATTATTTAATTTTTAGTCTAAAAATTATTTTCTGGTGAGATCTCGCAAGATCCGGCACTTCTACTTTGTTCAGCTGACCAAGTTGTCTACGTCTTGAAAAGCGTAGGTAAAGTCTGCTACGAGCCTAGTGGCCCATCAGGCTGGCGCTTATCTCCGGTTTCTGTAGCATGAAGCGACTAGGAGTATTTCTACTCCCCCCTGGATGGGATGGCAGTCCATCGCAGGGCTACCCCCAGCATTAGATTCGCCGGTACCCCATTTATACACCTGGGTGTGCTTTGCATTAATTCCACCCTACTGTTCAGTTTCACAGCATGAGAAATTAATTCTCTATTCAAAATTTTAGCACTGACTAGATATTTTAAGCTAAGACTAATCAAAAGTGTCTTCTTTCCCGGTTTTCCGTTATGTTTTCGCGCAAAGACACCTACGAACCAAAAAGGATTGCTTCCCAATACTAAATAGTTGTGATACAGGCAAGTTACCAAACACGCTCAATGAAAAATGATAGCCTCTGTGACATTTTCTCTTGATTTTTCCTCAACAGCGTAATCAGTTTGAGCAATTTGCCATAAACTTTGTCAACGAAAAGCTGCAGCAAATTTTCATTGAGCTCACGCTAAAAATGGAACAGGTACACTTAAACTCTTAATTGGAAACTGTCATTGGTCATTCAAAAATTAATTTGTTCATGCCCATCTCAACCTTAAAACTAATTCTGGTAACAGCTTGTGACCCCGATATGATAATGGAAAGTGTTTTGTGTAAGCAGTAAGCTTACTCAGAATACTGAAAACTGCGGGAAAAGCGAGTGTTCATTTGGTTACCGATGCATTACTTGCACGTCGTAGCACGAGCGCTGTAATAAATGTTGTACATGAAACATTTTTTAACTGAAATTAAACTACACCGATCAGTTTGAATGGTTGCGTATCCTTTTCAGGACGGAGTAGTACACAGGGTCGATTGATACCTACAGCGATCCAGTGGTAATCTCTTTTCCTCATTAATGCTGTATCCGGTTTTCCGTGATGCAATCCCCTCGTTTTAGAATTTTGACGAATTCAGTCAAAAAGACGCATGTCTTGGAATCCCATATCCTTTTATTTTCTTTAGTTGTTTTATCTGGACCCATAACTCAAATTTGAATTGTCATTTTTTAATTCTTTTAAGGAGGAGTATATTCAGGAAGGAATTACCTGGCAGGAAGTTAAATACTTTGACAATAAAACAGTTTGTGAACTTATAGAGAGTAAGGTAACTTGGAATTGACTTACTCAACTATACACGGACATATGAAAAATTTTGTTCTATGAAACAAGTTGATAGAGCAAGGAACCTAGATTAACCACTGTAAGGAAGATTTTTGAGTTGAGGTTTCCATCGTTATCTCTTCAGTTCGAAACGTTAGCTCGCAAATCATTCAGGTGTATTGTGCATTGTGTTCTCGTTTCCAGCGCCCTCCGGGCATCATGAGCACTCTTGATGATGTCTGCAGCACAATGCATGCAGTGTCTGAAGGCTCAGAGAAAACTTTGATGGAGGTTAGTATCAACACGGACTTAATAACGATATCATTATACATACATTGTAATCACTATCTTGAATCTCATTGACTATATTAATTTACTTTCCGTTTTATGCAGCCTAAAGATTCTGGAAGAATCCGCAATCTGCCGGTTACGCAGCAGTTTGGATTTAAGCAATAGAGGACTTTTTCCGTGTTTACATAAATAGCCTCATCTAAGCACGAGGGGGAGTTGGGAGAATTCGAGACGGTTATCCGTCGAGGGTTTGCACAACTTCCCGAGTGTTTAGATGAGGCTATGGAAACACAGAAAAAAGTTCTCTATTGCTTTTATAAAATATTTCTCAGAAATAATTCGGCAAATGAAAGAAAATGCTGGTTTTTTTTACTTGATTGAAACATATTTTTTTGATAAACGCTCGTATTTTCTACCAGCCAATCAAAACTCACGTCTGACAACACATAACCAATCAAAATTCGTGTGATGTCACAGTCGTGTTTACATACTTTCATCTAAACACAGTCATTGACCAATAAAATGCGCGTACTATCCTAATTATTTTATAATATTGGTTAATTAAATCTCAAGACTTTATTGGTCAATGGGGGCCGCTTCTGGGGTGAGAGGGTTAAGGACGTCAAAGTTGATTACTATTTTAAAGATTTTTTCCGTTTTGTAAAAGAAATACTGAAATTTGGTTCCAAGTGACAGTAGCTTGGTCGCTTCATTCCTCAAAGAGTTTAATAAAACAGTTATAAAATCGGTGAAACATTTGTGAAACACGAATAATGAGCTAGCAATAACAGCTATTTACTAATTTGATCATTTTTATTCTGCAGAAACTTCGAGCAGTGGTCGCGTCCAATAACGATTTCTCGCGATACTTTAGGGCACAATCAAACTACTTTACTATCACTCATTATGCTGGAAATGTAAGTTTTGTTTACTTGATACTCCAATTTGCCTTTAAGGGTAATCAGGTTACTTTATTAAACTAACTTACATCCGAGCACAGTCCGAGCATTTCAAAGCTCTTACACAAGTTGGTCACCATTTGGGACCATTTTGAAATCCTCGCTACTGGAAAGTGATCCTTTTTTGAAATCGATTTTCTGCGCAAAACTAAAAGTTCATTTATGCACCTGTGACGGCGTTATTAGGCCGAAACATCGCTCATTGATTGGCTAAGTTGACCATACGTGGCAAGATAGAGAAATATGTTAGTTGTAAGCGCCAAGAAGTAATTGGCTCCTGATGTTGCTTAATGCCTGTAAGTTTCTTTGAGCTAACATTGCTTTCTTATGTCTTTGTTTCGCAGGTTGATTACGAGGCTGTTGGATTTTGTGAGAAAAACAAAGATGTTCTTTCGAATGACATGATCAACTTAATGCAGTCAAGTGAAGAGTAGGGCCATAAAAAATTCATTTTCAAATTAAATGCATTTTTGATGAGCTCGTGCGTTCGGGAAAGGAGGGGGCTTTCTTTCTTTAAACAACGTTTTTTCGTTGTTATTTCAGCGAATTTGTCCGTAATCTGTTTCCTGTGGTTGCCACCAACGAGTGTACCGGACGTCGCTCAAAATCAAATACTGCTGGAGCAAAAATTAAGGTACCGCTTATTGTTCTATTTAACCGGAGCACCATTGGTAAGATTTTTTGGGAAATCTATCGATGCGGGAAATTTTGGTTATGACGTCAGCGTCCGCCCGTCCGCCCCTCCGCCCGCCCGTACAAACTGTCGGGGTGGAGGTGGGGAGGCAAGACAGCCTCTGGGGACGGGAGTGTTCTGCCAATTTTCGTTGTAATAACAATAATCATTATTATTCCACTATTACGCCATTTAATCATATTTGGTCAAGAGAACGCGCAAAATATGACACGGTAATACACTGTAATGTCCCGGTTTGACCGGTTTAGAACAGAGCAAATACGGACGGAGCGGACGTTTTCAATGAAAGAAATTGTTTTCAACACGATGAAAAGCCTGAGAATTTAACTTGTCATCGTCATTTCGTTTATCCAATCAAATTAAGGACATTTGTGCTGTCTACATTTTGCTCATTACTGCCAAGACAAGGTATCCGCTGACCCGTATCACGTGACCATATCGCGGGCCCAAGTTTAGAACAACAATAAAAGCTGGGTGACACACGCTTACACCAACGCGGTGTGGCCAACACATCACGCATGCGCACAACCGTTTCACACTGTCACTTAGCCGCCATGGACAGCTGTTTCGGCCTTTCTAGGTCTCATCAGCATGCCTTAGCTAACATACCAGGGGCGTATTTTTGGGAACAGTTTTGCTGTTCAAAACCCAGCTTGTATGGCATGTGAATCTGCCACTTAAAGAGGTGCTAAAAAAGACCTGTCTGGTATGTTAGCTATACCATGCTGATGAGGCTCAGCAAGGCCGAAATAGCTGTCCTTGGCTGCTAATTGACCGGGTGAAATGGTTGTGCGCATTCGTGATGTGTTGGCCACACCGGGTTGGTGTTAGCGAGTGTCACCTTGCTTTTATTGTTGTTCCAAGTTATGAGGTCAGCTGACCAGGTACTGGTTTGCGATTGGATCGCAGGCTCAAGCCAGGTTAACATATATAGTTGTGGTCAGGACAACATTTGTGGTTACGGAGTTATTCAAGTCAAGCTTCAGGGGGATATAAACTTAAAGCTGAGTGTTTATTTTTAATTTGTTTAGAGCTGCATTTTGCTCTGTATTGCAATTTTTGGCATATCTTTAGATTTTTTTAAATTTTGAATCTGATAAGGTTGCATGACTCTGGACGAGCAGAAACGAAAGAACTCGTTTTAGATTGTTTTGTTTTGTTTTGTTTTTTTTTTTTTAGTTTCTTTATATGACTGCTTTTCGTCAAGACTAAACAAAAAAAAAAAAATTGTTTTTTCCCGTAAATTCCTCGTTTAAGTAAGGCCAGTAAGAATAAATAACCCGGGAGGTCTGCTTTTAGGCTTGGCTAAATCTAGATATTATACTATGTACTAAATCTGTTTAGTTGGTCAAGCATAAAGACGGCGGGAATAGGAAGTCTGTCTTCCAAACGGCACTTAGGTAGATAGTTCTTGAAGATAAATGTTTCACGGTGTGTTCGTCTTAAAGGTACTGATGAAATAAAACGTACACACGCTAAATTATATTATTCACCTACAGTACTTGAAGAAGCCTAACATAAACGAGCAGAGATTGTTTTTTCCTGTCTGCGGTGAGATGAACAGGACCATCGACTTTCTCAGTTTTGACAAAGAACACGCCCTTAACTTCTGCTGAAACTACTTCAATTTGACTACCATCGTTTGATCCCAGTAATGTGTTTTTCTTCATTAACGTTTCCATAAATTGATGTTAACATTGCTTAGATCTTTTCAATCATCGATCTATGAGTTTCTTTTTGTTTTTAATTTTTCTGTGTATTTTTTAGAGAAACGAATGATTTAAACAGGTTTTTTTGTGCAAAATAAGGGAAAAAGCAAAAGAGTTTCGATGATGTGGCTAAGTTAATTAAGAACTCCTAATGCAACACTTATCAACGTAATCCGAGTAAAACAACATTCTCTTCATTCACTTCTTCTTCTGAAGGGGAGAAAAAAAACAGAATACCTTCAGTTGATACCGAGAGCGGAATAACCTCGAAACTATTAAACGTGATAACTGCCTGTTCCGTAAATCGTTTTTTTATCGCCACAGCCCTAAACTTATGCGGTTACAAGGATGCAAAGTAAGAAAGTAAAATGAACTTCAGCTTGGAGAAAAATTGCTGCGCATCTCGAGATACTCGAGTTTCCTATCGGTGATGCTCACTAATACAGGGATATTTTTGCGCGGTTTAAAATTAACTGTAGAAAGTAGATCTTAGTAAGTACTCTTTGTATCCAAAAAGAAAATTGGGGGTAACCATGCATTTTTGAGAGATAATTTAGCTTCGATTTGAGAAAGAACGCCATACACTGCTTTGTATTTTAAAGCTTTTTAGAAATATTATTCATGAATTATCTTGGAAAAATGCGCGGTTACCCCCAATTTTCTTTTTGGATTTCAATGACACTTGTCAAGATCTACTCCCTGCATAATGATAAACCGGGGCAAAAATACCTTTGAATTAGTAGGCACCGTCCTTAAACCAAAGAACAGCTTTTCTTTAACTAATTTTCCACTGTTTACAACAACGTTTACATCACAATAAGCAAAGGAAGCAGAATTCAAAAATCCACAACCTTGTTTGAGAAGCCACATCAAAAACGCGTGTTTCGTGTTTCATCATAGATTTCAAACACCTCGAAACAATAAAAGCACTCAGCCTTCGGCCTCGTGCTTTCATTTCGTTTCTCGGTGTTTGGAACTCGTTGTTGATATATTACTTGACAAAAATTTAGATTGGAGAAAAAATTCTGGGATAAATCTTTATATTTTAAGAAAACAACATGGTCACTGAACCCAAGACAATACAAACCTCCCCAAACCACGAAAGGTAGACCTTAAATGGAGAGGAACTTGACAAAAACGCAGCTACTTTATCCATGGGAATGGCAAGTCTGCCATTTTTCTGCTACTAGAGATTACCTTACTATGTCAATTTCACCAATTTTCGTCTTGTATTAAGCGGGGATGTTTCTATCAATCCCGGCCCCACCTCACGATCAAATGCTGGAAAATGTTCGGTCTACAGCTAAAGACCATAGAACTCTGGGCTGCGGTGCTACATTAACTGTGAATGTGTCGAAGTAAGTAGCTATGAAATCTTTAAGCGTATGGAAAACTTTAGTTGGACTTATCGCTTGTGCCTACAGACGACCGTGTACTGCTGCGCGTAATGGCACTACTATTTCAAATGATTCTACAACAGTTATTGACACTGTATTTGGCGTTCATTCCGACTATCGGCTGGACATTAACGCTAATACGGCTCATCATGAGCCTTCCTCTCACTGATTTGAGAATTAAGTTGGTGAAGGTTTAATGGAATCTGGCATTTAAGCGTTAATTTTTTTTTTGAAAGTCACTTCTTTATGAGTCCTTCAAAGGCCTCAGTACGTTTTCACGTTTAGAGAGGTTCACCTAGGGGAAATAAGGAAACCCTTACTGAACGCTCCTTAGCGCACCGCTATGTTAGACGACGACGTATATATAAATTTGGTCAATTGGGAGGATTTCCTGTGGACAGCAGTAAATGAATTTTTTCTCCGCAAAGAGATAAATGACAAATTGACTCCTTCATGGATAGACAGAGAGCTAAGAAAGACTTACTTAGATGTACGCAGTAATGGCTCAGTCAATCACCCTAGTAATGAGCCAACACCCCTGACCTAGGAAAACTATGGAATATTGTCATCTCTCAACAAGACCTTGAGAGAACTTTAAAGAAATAAGATTCATCTCAAAAACTCTAGATTTGACGGTGTGACATCATGCTACCCGAGGAAGTGGCCTCCAAAACATCCGGTTCATAGACAAAAATCGTCAAGAAATCCTTGTCCAGAAGCATGTTCCAAATTGAAGGATTCAAACCTCACGGGCATCTTTTAATCAGGTCAAGGTGCTAAGATTAACCAAGAGAACTGGTGGCGCCTGCACCCATCGTACATTTGTACTAAAACACAGACATGATTGAAAGGGTGCAACGTAAACCCACTACGCTAAACCTTAAAAATAAACATTTCAAAAAAAGACTACAAAATGTGAAATTACTTCCTTTGGCTCAAGAAAGGAGGACTTACAGAAGTTTAATCTTTCTTTTTAAGTTTATTACCAGTCGTTATGATTTGAACTTGACCAAATATCTGAAATCTGCTGTCTTAGGCACTTGAATACATTTTTGTTGCTTTAGGCTCAGGCCGCCGCTCTGATCGGCAAGATTATGACATGTACACCGCATTACGTTCGCTGTATCAAACCAACCGAATCGAAGCTGCCATTGGACTGGGACAACCAAAGGTATTTCAGCTATGTTGCTTTTTGGCTTATTAAGAGAATATCAAAAATAGGATGTGACCTTCGGTACTTGACCCCAACAAAATAGGCAGGAAGCCAAAGCTTTATACCGGGTTACGCATTTTGATAAAGGGCCCCCAGCTACACAGAAAATAGAAAGAAATAAAATGATAATAGTAACTTGATGGGCCCACGTAGAAGTCTTGTTGCGTCTTGATGAAATTGTCTTAATTGGCTGAATTGCCAGAGCCTCTTTGGTGTGACAGGCTTCTAAATAGGCATGGTCTTCCTTTCACCTCACTCAGAGCTTTGAAAAATGAGCTTGCATAAATTGGTTGGTTGCACAATGATGATGTTATCTGAGCAGAGTGGATCATCAGACTGGAAGCAGTGCTCCGGGATCATAAATAATGTCACATGAGGTTTTGTTCCTACCCTGTGGGTTGTAGGGCGAACTTTGTCGAGACACGGCAGATGAGGAAATTCGTGTCACAAAAATCGTTATATTATTTACATATTCCTGGAATTGGCTTATCCATTTGGTAGCTCGAAGTCACTGCCGGGCTTTGAAACCCCTTCAATGGAGTTAGCTTCTCCGTATGCAAATCTTAAAGACGTTTGTGCTTAAGGCGAACCTAAGTAGCGATTTACACTTTTGCAAGAGTACAAATTACAAGTAACTTAAAAAAGAACACTTTTCGTTCCAGGGTGTTACATCAAATTAACTATTTGGGACTAAAGGAGAACATTCGAGTGAGAAGAGCGGGCTTTGCGTTTCGCCGTCAATTTCAAATTGTTATCCAGAGGTTAGTGTTTTTCCTGTAGAGTTAAATTGATTGTCTTCCCCCAAGGGGAAATTAAGTCACAGAGTTCTTCCATTGTAACATTTTGGGTGTCTGCTACCCCCTAAAACCCCTTTCCACTCACAAAAATACTCTGCAGTTGTCTAACACTACTTCTTTGGTTCGCTAAACTCTTTCCTTCAAAATCACGGTCTTCAGTAGAGGCTCAGAAAAAGTGAAAAAACTAGTAACTTGATCAAAGACCGCGTGAGGAAGACAAATGGGTTTAATACAGGGTTCACGTCGAAGACTGCTTTGCATTGTAATAGGTCTTTGAAAACTGGGACACAAGTAATTTGTGATATCTTCCCGATATTGAACCCATTCCCCTTCAAAGCGCGGACATGGATTAAACTATGACCACTATTCCTACCTTGTCTGTCTTTCAAAGTGAATAAAAGAGTGAGTCCTAATTTCAATAAAATGGTACTAAAGATAACACAATATATTTGGGATGATTTCGGAAGATAAAGAAAGTGGAAAAGTTTGTCGAGGTGATCACGGGACACTTTAAGATCTATTCCATTGTAGGTATGGAATAATTTCTCCTCAAGTAGCAAAAGGCTGGACTGGTGACCCGGCTGAAGGTTGCAGCATCATTTTGAATGCTGCAGGAATCGATCCTTCCAAATGGCAGGCCGGAAAAACAAAATTGTTTTTACGAGAACCAAAGACGGTAAGGAAATAATAAGTTTCCAGGTTTTGTAACAGCCATGTTATTCCCATTCAAATTGAATAATATATTGAAATGACTATTTGATCGCGTCGATTATTTTTATATTTTA
Source organism: Montipora foliosa (assembly GCF_036669935.1). NCBI lineage: Eukaryota > Metazoa > Cnidaria > Anthozoa > Scleractinia > Acroporidae > Montipora > Montipora foliosa. The sequence continues at coordinate 3,367,252 of NC_090875.1, read as the reverse complement.
TATTTCTCTCATTCATGTGCTTATCACAATAATTATATGACCTTTGTTTGCTTGTTTCCATGTACGTTCGCTGGCTAAGATTAAGTTAAATGAATGAGATCTTTCGTTAAGTATCAGATCAGGTGCGTAGACTCTTTTAAACCTGATTGCACACTTCCACATTTTTTCTAATTCCTGTTCTTTGTATTTATATTATAAGTTAGTATGTGGAAATAAGGAAAATTGAAATTTAAACGTGAATTAATGTTGTGCGTGTAAACCTCGAGAGTAATCTCCCAAATGCACGAAATACTGACAAGAAAACACAGGCATAACAAAGTATCACGTAAAAATGTTTTTATTTCGGTGTTAACGACTGAATCATCAGTACCCTGAGAATATAATTTGATTTTGGTTTCCTGGAGCTAAAAGGTACCGGAGTAAAGTAAACTTCTTACAACAGACTTTCTCCATAAGGACGACGGGTTTTTTTAAGAATCGAATATGAACAAGTGGAGGGTCATGCGAGAGCTTTGTATGGGCTGTAATCTAAATAATTCAGTGGTTTAAGATCATGAATCAAACACAACTTAATAATGCCTTAAGCTAAGTCTCAAAGGTGTCGTTTTTTATTTTGTCAGCTTAATGAGCTCGAAGAGTTGAAAAACAGCATTCTGGAAAAATATGTCCTTGCCATTCAGAGGAGATACCGGGCTTACAGAGTGCGGAAACGGTTCAAAAAAATCCGAAAAGGTATTTAATGATTATAAGCCAACTCAGACAAGAAATAGAAGGTTTTAAGTCGTACCTTTGCTCACAAAAAGACTCTGTCATTTAATCAAATAATGAGTATCAACTGTGTTAGAGCTGTTTTAAAGTATTTGCTGATTGGTACAGAGATTTCCGCCAATGAGAAGTAAAACCAAAACCAATCGCAACTTACACACCGTCATTCCCTCAAATTGCAGGTGATGCCTTTTCTGATTGGCTCGCCGCACTGTTTGTGCGTATTGCGCTTAATCAGAGAAACTACTTCATTTTTAGTTTTAACACAATCCTTTGAAAACAGGTCTACTGCAGTTTGTATTGAGTCCAAAGAGCACAATATTAACACTAAGGGGAGGTGTGTGGAGTACATTATAGAGGCTTGTTACTAAAGACATTAATTAAAAGAGATCTGGAGATCCTGGGTTGAGACCACTGGTGCAATTTGATCCTGGTAGCCCTTGGTTTGCCTCCGGTCAGTTGGGTTCTTAAGGTATTTTTTGTTGTTGTTGTTCTGCTCCCTTGTTTGTCGTTGGCCCAGAAAGGCCCTGTAATTCATCGGTTTAACTTGGGCCGTTTTAGTTACAGTACAATCACAACGGCGAATTCTGTGTTCCTTTGATGTCAGTTCACTATTTACTAATGTCCCACTGGATGAACCTATTCAAATTTGCCTTGATAAGCTGTATGCCCTCGCAAATCCACCTAAATTACCCCTATTGGTCCTAAAGATTTACGCTTGTTTGCAACAACGAAGAGTCATTTTGTTTTTGGTGGTCAATACTATGACCAGATTGATGGCGTCGCAATGGGCTCTCCACTTTGTCCTGTTTTGGCGAACATTTTCATATGTGATTTTGAAGAAAAATGGGTGATGAAGAACATCAATCAGCCTACTATTTGGTTGCGGTATGTGGACGATACCTTTACTCTTTTCAAGAAAAGAAATTATGCTTTCAGTTTTTTCATTACCTGAATGGAAGACACAACAACATTAAATTCACGATTGAGTTTGAACAAAACGATGAAATTCCATTCCTTGATATCCTTATGAAACGCAATCGTGACAACTCTTTCTCAACATCTATCTATCGAAAGAAGACATTCACTGGTCTTTATACTGACCAAATGGGACTCTTTTACTCCACGTAAATACAAAATAAACCTAGTCCGCACTTTGGCTTATCGTTGCATTAGAATTTGTTCGTCACCCCGATTGTTACAGTTTACCTTAGATGACCTCAAGAGGATTTTGCTACTTAATGGCTACCCTATGGGAACTGTTAAATAACATATGAATGATGTACAAACAGTTAAGAAAAAAAAGTTCTTATCGTTCTACCTTTCTTAGGTCATCACAGCAAACACCTCACAAAAGAGCTGAGGTCTTGCATAAACAAATTCTATGGTATTTTCAACCTCAAAATAGTTTTTCAGAACACCCGAAGAAGCAAGTCTTTTTTTCCTTACAAAGATAAACTAGCTACTTCCTTCAGGTCAAAAGTAATGTACAGAGCACACTGCTGGGATTGCAATGATTTCTATATAGGGAAAACGAAACACCGATTACGTGACAGAAAAACAGAACATTTTAAAGTCCTAACTGCAAATTGTCACGAATCTGCAATTGCTGATCATGTTTTCTTAACCAACCATAGAATTAAGTGGGATCATTTTGAGATATTAGCAACTGGTCGATCAGATATGTATTGTAAAATTAAAGAGTCTCTGTTTATCCGTGATGTAAAGCCAGCCTTAAATGAAAGCGTTGGCAGTGAGAAACTTTATCTCTATTATTAGCACATTTCTGGTCGTTTTATCTCAATCAATTTCGTTAGTTTTTAGTCCGTACACTTGTATTTTTAAATTTAAATTTATCTGTAACTGAATAATAATCACTTCTGATGATGTATGTTGTAACATACGAAAGGTTAAGTTTATAAAAGTTATGCAGTTCAAGCAAATGTTTTTGCCTGCGTTTTGCGTAATGTTTAAAAAACGAGCAGCAGTGTTTTATCGGGGTTTAAAACCACGAGGCGTAGCCGAGTGTTTTTAGATCCGATAAAACACGTGCTGCGAGTTTTTTGAACGGCTTAAAAAACATTCCACAAAGAGTGTGTCCCTCTGGACTCAAAACAATGGTTCAAATTGTGAGAGGTGAATATTAGCATACAAGAAAAACAAGCTATGCCTTATTAGTATTCTTTATATAAAGAATACTAACGAGGAGTGTTTTATCAGGATATAAAGCTCATACACGTGACGTTTTATCGGTGTTTTAATAAGCTGTTAGGTCATGAATTATTAATGGTTGTTAAGTTTTATGCACTGTTTACTTAAAATGCACGACTGAATACGTAGTAAGTGTTTGTAGTGATGAGATCAGTGCTTTTTACTTTTCTGCATGTTTCATAGTGGTATGTTATACGACATTTTGTAATTCCCTTTCAACGAGTGAAGCTGATAAAATCCTCATCAATTTTCTTCTTGTAGGTGTCGTTGTCATTCAAAGATTTTATCGGTGTCACAGAGGCCGCCGTGCTCTTCAAAAATTGATTGCAATTAAGAAATTATCCCAAGGTAACTTACTACATCTTTTCCTAGATATAACAAAACACGTTCTATGAGACTGAAACAGTTATTCCGTTGACTGTCAAAAGTAATTATATTATTTCGATTCCTAAGCTTAAACTTGGTCCCTATTTGTGTTATAAGCATAAAAACATCACGTGATTAATTAGTTTCACTTTCCCGAAAACATCACTTATGATCAAAACTTGTGTGTTGCTTGTGTTCATCTACTTCCCACACAAATGGAAACTTCTTCCGCCTTTTTTTTTAGCCAATGAGAATCAAAACCCAAAGTAATTGCTACTTGAACGTGCGCATGCGCATTTCCCACTCTTTCAGAAATTATAAGCAATTGTTTCGAAATCTGATTGGTTCGTCTCCCCTTTTGTATCTCTCTTAGTGGATTTGGAGAATTACTTTTGTTGTTATTCTTCGACACTCAACTGAAGACCGTTTTAATATCTTAGTGAACAAGTTATTGGTAAAAAAAATAGCTCAGTAAAGTACAGAAAAGAAGAACGATTGTGACGGATCAGTTGCCTCAGTTCAAAATTTTAACCCCACTAGACGAAGAGATGAACGAGAAATTTATTTTTTGATGTTGACTCGGGGATACTCAGAAAAAATCCGACGACTCCTTTGCAGGAGTCCAATCTACGACCTTTAGGCTACAAGTTCGGATACTCTACCACGTGACAAACACCCATGCTTTTTCAAGAAAGACAACTTGAAACAAAAGAAAACCGGAGAAGTGGGTCTGGAGACCAACATGGCCGCCGTTTCTTTGTTTGGGGACACCAACATGCAGGCCGTGACGTCATGTAAATCGAGAATAGGAGATTCTTGGGAGCTATGTCATTTATAAAATAGATTTAGCTGTCACCTGACCCTGGTTTAATGTTATTTCAATATTAGGTAATTTAGTTTTGGCCTAGCTTCAACGAGCTATACCTAAACTAAGCTAAATGGCCTGGCTCTCACGAGTTTCCTGTAGCTCAGTGGTAGAGCATCCAAACTAATCATGGGATCGTCGTTTGGTCGACTTCAGCAAAGGAGCAGTCGGACTTTTTCCGACTATCCCCGAGTCACCATTGAGAAAATGTTATCTCTTCAGTAGAGATGTTATTCGTCGTGGGCCTTCCTTTCAAACCCTGAGCCGTAATTAGGTCTTAAAACGACTGAGAAAGTTAAATTTCTAGTTTTCGAAGACATCTGCAAATAGTAAGTTCAAGGGAAGTCGACAGTGTACTCGTCTAACAGCATGGAGTTCCAACTTGTGCAACAAGTATGAAAAGAGTACACAATGGTGCGTATTACTTTGTTGTTAATTAGTTCCGCTTTTCCCACTCGCGTAATTCGGTATACCGCTGGGATCGCCGTGTTAGCTTCAATCCTCTTAAGTATACGAACAAGAGCAGCACGTATATAAAGAGTGTGTATGCGGGAGCCACCTTTGTAATAAAGGACTCCCCCGAAAAGCCTCTCCTGTATGGACCTCCCGAGAAGTAAATAACAAATAAGTTTTGTAAGCGGTGAGACTCTAGATTTAGCCATTGCCCAGTTAAATAGGGCTTTAGAAGGAGTCGGTTAGCATAGATTGTGCATGGATAAAAAGATAACAGCTTGAACACACCCAGGTGAAAGCAATGGTATGGTATTGCGCAAGAACACCATCATGGGAACTCCATCGTTTCGTGGAAGCTAAGCACTACGTTGCTTTTACGAAGACTCGCTCGTTTTGATTTGATGGTATTTTTTTCACTAGCCATGTCACTGATTTCTCTCTTCGACTGCCTAAATGAGATTGATTACAAAGATTGAATGAGATAACTACTTATTATTAAAACTGAACTACAAATATCAGATTTCCACCATTTTTATTGGCTCGTCGGACACAGGCTATCAGTTCATATACCTGTTGCACCTCATATGGTTAAGGATCTTGTCAGCATACGCGCCTCGTTGGTTATCTATCACTTCATATCCAGCGCGCTCTCATAGAATAATTGTTAAATATACTTATAATATCTTACAGGTATGGATTTCCTGGGCGATAAAAAGACGAGGAGGGACTCTTGGGACATGGGTTCTAAGGGAGACTATGTGGATTTCCAACATAACAAGACTCTTCAAGGCTTGATACGTAAGTCTAAACAGGATTAATAAGCTTGCGAACAAATTATACTTGGTTTGCTCTTGCCACTGATATCCGTGACCGAGGATGTCAGCATAATTACTGTTGTAAATCAAGAAAAAACGCAAGGCAACTTTCGACGGAACGCACTGCGTCACACTGTATTCTGTGTAAACAGACATTATCCTCTCTTAAAACAAGCTAAGGAAAATAGGAAAGGAAATCAAACAAGGGCCACTGAGGGATCGCAAGGCCGAAGTTGATACCGGTTTTTGAGGTGTTTTAGAATATTGCTACTCTCCCACTCCCCTGGTTGGGGTAATAGTACATCGCAGGGTTTTCCCCTGTAGTGTGTCGGTAGTCATTTAGAGGAACAGTCTGAAGCAAGATTGCTTTTTCAACGGAAGTAGCACAATTACCTGAATGGGTTCGCGAGTACGGTGCGGTTACTACTAATTAAGAAAATAGGAATTATAAATGTCTTGACAATTTAAATACGGCCAAATATCGTAAGATCACGCCATCTCCAGATGTGTAGTTTCTGTTTGATAGAAGTAACAATTTCATCAAAGTTCAACTTCCGTTTGGCACGCGAATCGTAGGTGAAGTGAACTCCCAAAATTTTAACTGAGTTTTTTATTTCAAGGTTTTTAGTTTCGGTATCATTTCTTAAAGAGGGGCGCACACTGTTGCCAAGTAACATGACTTCAGACTTATCATGATTAATCCTAAGGCCTGACGCTCTCCAAAAACATCTACAAGTTCTAAAAATTTTTGAAGAGAAATATCGTTCATTAGAAAGCCGGTCAAATCATCAGCAAACAGTCCCAATTTTATCTCCTCGGTATCCACTGTAATTCCTTGAATATCTTTGCTTCTTCGTATGCTTATACATAAAGTTTCTAACACAATAATGAACAAGTAAGGAGAGAGTGGATCTCCCTGCCTTACTCCACGATCAACTGAAAAAGGTGCTGTAGAAAAACCATTATTAAGGACACAGCTTGATATGTTTTTGTAGAATGTGTGAATCCACTGAATAAATGAGTATCCAAAGCCGAAAGCTTGAAGGGTTTTAAACAAAAAGTATCGACTTACAGTATCAAAGGCTTTCTGAATATCAATACAAATCATTTTACCATTAATACAGTATCTTTCCGTTAATTCCATAATATCTTCAACTGTTCTGATTGCATCACAAATTGTTCTGCCTTTCACTACGCACATTGGTTGTAATGTATAATGTTCGGCAAGACTGTCTCTAATCTTTTGGCTATGGCTTTTGAAACTATTTTAACATCTACATTGATTAGTGAGATTGGTCTCCAATTGGATAAATACCTTTTATCCTTATCTTTTTTCTCAATTAAAGTAATGATAGCTTCCTTTTGAGAATTGGATAATTCGCCGTGATCGTAAGATTCAAATGATTAAATGGTAAAGAATTCAAACTGTCGTCCATTTTGCACGCCCAAACCCGATGCAGATCTGTGCATGCCCGTGGATTTACCGCTGGACAAAAAAACTGTGGAACATGAGGACTGGGTCACCGGACCTCCGGACCGCCGGGCCGTCTCGGGCCGCAGGCCGCGGGCCGCTGGGCCCTCGGGCCGCCGGGCCGTTGGGGTCGCTGGGCCGCGGGCCTGCCTTTAGCAAAACCCAGGTCCCAGATCCGCTTTTAGGCTTGGCTAAATCTATGTATTAGAGTTTTGTGTGGAGACGCCATCTGGTCTACCATTATGGCGGCCGGTAATCAACGAAAACATGAAAGCGCTTACTTATCGCTCATGAAATAAAATACATGTGTATGAACACATCTCCACCCACAACCACAAGTCTTTGGCGGGCGTGCAAGCTATCGGCGCCATTTTCTGTAATACAGAAACTAGTATTTCTTGAAAAGTCAAATTCCATCGCCTCACATCGTCGTGTTTTGGATGCCCAGTAGCTTCAAACTTTGTGAATATTTTTCCTTAATGTTTCGTTAAATTTCAACATCTCCCTTCCCCTCGGCATCATTTGTACCATTTAGGTAAACTAGTTATACTAAGTAGTAATAAGGCTGGACAATCTTTGCAATTCTCTGGAAAAGAAGAAATAGAGACAGTTCCCATTGATTACCAAAACTGACACTCAGTACTTCTTTTTTCGCTGTAATTAAAATTGTTACTTTCTCCACAGTTGAGCCAAGGGTGGAGTTTGCAGCTAAAATCTTGAAATATTCCAGCAATGCGAAGGTACCTAAACCATGATTGGGTTTTCTGTTAATTTGTCTTTTTTTTGGCAAGATACTGCTGTCCTCTAATAATAATAATAATAATAATAAGAAGAAGAAGAAGAACGATTTATTGACAGTATTTCTACATGGTAGTTTTACATCCGTCATATTAACTAAGGAATTAACTACTTAAAATATAACTAATTACAAACGTAATACACAAGTTGAAAATCTATTGAAAATTGTAAAGATCTAGAAATGCTATAAATACTATGAATAAACATGTCAAGACAACTTATGATGTTCAACATAAGAGGTTCAACTTAAGCGCGTGCTGGCCCTGCTCTTTAAAATTTTAAAACAATCATTTTTAAAGGTATTAAAGTCTGGACACCGCCCTACATTTGCGGGTAGGTGATTGAATAAAGTTGCTAATGAGTCCTAGAAAGTACCCTTAAAACCGGCAGCAGCATTCTGAACACGTTGTACTCTTATCTGCAAAAGTGGTGGGAGTTGATAAATGAAGGAGTCATTAAAACTGAGTTTAGATAAGACGAGGTCTTTGACTTCTTAGTTCCTTGTGGTGTTATGTTCTTGATCTTTCTTTATAGCATGATGACGTGAGCTCATTTGCATGTTCTGTCCAATTACATGGTTAAAATTTATGACCCGTTGTTTCTATTTATTTATTTTACCACAGGAGCAAAGTCGAGTTTTAGTTTTGACATGGTCATGTTTGTACATCATTGGTCAGGTAAGATAATCAATCAACTAAAGCATACAGACCCCGTTAAGACATGCAAGAAAAAGGTGAGCTCACTTGAAGGATTTACAATAAAAAGGTGTTATTTAACAATTAGACCCGTATCCCGCAAGGGCTACCGGTCACAGTACAAAGGAAAACAGATCCGAAACAATTAGGCAATATTTGTCCCATATCATTTTCGAACTAAGCATAAATGAAAATGTGGCAACTTCCTGTTGGAATCGTCATTTCAATCCATTCGGGTCTTATCCCTTTGAAAGATTTGCAAATCACTGAATGAAATTCATGGTTAAAATTGTTCGGTGTTACGTAGGCTCAAATACCACGACTATTCAAGCCAACAATAACAGGCCAGCCGATAAACTGAGATTTCAGTGTCTTCTCCAGAAATACTTTGACATAACCACCTGCTCGGAACACCATTGTTGTTCAATTTTTTTTTCTGACCAGTAAATTTCTCTTTCCTTTTTAGTGTAAAAATGAGGGGAGTTTAAAGATCAAAAGAAAACTCTCAATGAAGGAGATAAATTCTGTAACGGTTAGGTGAGTTTGAGTCTATATGTAGCACACGACCATGCTGATTTCGTTCCAAGATCTCGCCTCAACAGTTATAAAATGTGCCTGGCTATAAAAAGGGAGAGCTAAGCTGGCCCTATTCATGAGATGTGAAATTCTATGATAGGTTTCCAGTCGTCACAGGTCTCCAATACTTTGCATATATTTTTTCCGGTCTTCCTTTGCAGAAGTTCTAAGTGCAATGTATATTAATTTTTGCGATTTTCTGCCATTAATTTGAGTGCTAACTGAACATTCACAAATAGATGGTTGAGGACATGTGAAATAGCTTGGATAATAATATACTAGTTGCTTGGCGACGGGGGAAAGGACAACCGAAAAGTCCGAGTCTTAGGCAGGATTCGAACGTACGACCTCCGTGACACCGATCAGATGTTCTACCCATAGACTCGTATCAGTCAATGTCCAAACAAAAGATTTTGCACGTCTAACCTTTTATTCCGTGTGAGGCTGGACGTGCAAAGACAATACAAACACAAAGCCCACGGACTCCAAAATGGCCGCCGAGTGATAAAGGTGAAGTGACCTACATGCAAGAACTAGTTTTCCACAATCAGTGGCAAAAGTAGTTGGGACGCTAGTGTCATAATGGGCCTGAAAACCTCTCAGACGTCAGAAACTAAGCATAACTGTCAAAATTCCACTGAAAGCTTCAAAATACAAGTCCCCCCCCCCTTCCCCCCCCCCAATCAATGTTGAAATAGACAAGGAAATGTATCTTCACCATTGGCAACATTGTTCTGGGGGGTGGGGGAGTTTTTTCAAACTCAGTAAGAAAACCATCTTCAAAGGGTGAGTATCCCAAGATTTTTGCCATTGATTGTTGATTCTTCATGGATAATGTATCCCGCTGGTCTGTGGGCTCTACAATCACATGCACCTTCTTTGTTGATTAGCGTTAAATGAGTGCCCTCTTTATGAGTAAAGAAATCTGCCAAAAGCGCGGCCAGACAAAGACGTAGGTAGGTTGTCTTGCCGAAATACGTTCTTGAGTTTTGTATGCTGATTAGTCTCTAGATCGCTTCGTATATCAAAAGTGAAGTTCTGATTCGTCACTTAAATAAAGATTTGAAGTGATGATGATGAAATGGAGAAGTGATCCTCGTACTTATCTGGACACTGGACAATATCAGCAACTGTCTCAAAAATCCGGGTGACTTCAATGGAATTCGAACTGATGCCCCTCCTCTGCGATGCCGGTGCCATGCTCTACCAACTGAACTACGAAGCTAAATTTCTCATGTGTCATTAATAGACAATTACTTAAATTGTCCGGATAAGCCTGAGGATCATTTCTGCGTCTCGTGATGTGACCAAATATAAGTTATACTTTATTTTACTATTACAGCCCCAATGACGACTCTTTCTTTGTGCTCCACGCTAAGGATCATGACAACATCTTAGACTGTAAGATGCTTCCAGAATTTCTTAACAAACTGGCTGTTGTGTTTCGACTGGAGCGAGATACAGAATTAAAGCTCACTGTGACTGATGGGTAAGAAAGAATTCAGTTAATCTCAACGAGATTATCTTAAGTTGAGACTAACTTAAACTTAAAAGACTACAGGAACAGGCAAGTGAACACAAAACCAAATCAATTATGACTAAGAATTTGCTGCTTGAAATTGAAACGAATGAAAAGAAAAGAATGAGTCCTGTATTACTTGCTGGCGCATGCTCGGAATGAGACAATCATAATGCATTAGAAGCCAGGGTGGATATGTAAATAAAGGAAACATGGAAACTCCGACAAAAAAAAAACGCATATGAAAATTACTTTGTGATTTGCGGTGTCAGGAAAATAACATCGAAATTATGCCTTGTCGTGACCAAGCGAGGAGAAAAAACCCCGATCGCAGTCAAGTGATGTTGAAAAATTATTGCCAAATAAATGTAACGACTGAGAGAAGATCGCAATAATCTGTGCAAACACTGAACTAATAAATATATAACCGACATAGGATTTCACTAAGCAATAAAACAGCTTGGAGCCAGAATTTAAAATTTTAGAGTACTTTATCTCTAACAATGAGTTTCAGAAGGAAAACGCTTTTAAGTAGCATTTTTCAAGAATTTAGGAGAAGAAAAATCATCTTCATCCTTATTAATTAATATTCACGAAAATATTTTGACCAGAAAAAAATGCTGACAACTAACGTCCGGACTGTGTACATATACAGCTGTTTCCAGAAAAGTTGTCCAAAACGAGCGCAACAGGGTTCGCGACAATGCCGAAAGGTAGTATGGGAGATAAATTCAACTTGTAGTGAACGCCCAGAATCAAAGATGCCACGACCATCCAGAGAAGACGTACGGTGGCGAGCTATTTGGATGGAAGAGTTCTTAGGATATAGCGTTGATGAAGTGGCAGTACGCACAGGCTTATGTTGAAGCTCTCTCTCGCCATCACGCTACCAAAACACGTCCAAAAACAAAGGGTTCATTAGCAAAAACGACGGTTCTGCGGGTGCGCCACGATTTTTGGTACATTTCGCCAACTTTCTTTGCAAAACATGACATGAAATAAGTAAGGTTAAAGTCGTCAGAATCATGGCCTCGATCATTTGACTGAATTTTCACTCTTATCTCAACTCACTCATATCTCAATGTCAGTAACCACGTGAGGATGTATTTCTAGGTGATGTTTTCGATAGCATTGCCGTCATGTTTTCGTTGACTCAAACTGACAGTTTACCATAATGCCTTTCGGCATTGTCGCATTCGCTTTTATGCTTCTTTTGGACAACCTTTCTCGAAACAGCTGAATGGATAAATTAGGAACATTTGCGTTACCAACACAAACCAAGAGAGCATGAAGGTAAGAGAGATAATCCCTCATACTGGCCCTATTCCCATCGTAATCCCTCCTTAAGTTATTTTTAGATCTCCTGCGAGATCCGGTATTCCCACGAGGGTTACTGAGAGCAAATCATATGTCCCCATTTTCGCGAACGACGCGAATCATTGAGTGGGAATTCGCTCAGCTGTCAACATTGGTAAAAATGGGGACATATGATTGGCTATTAGTTAACTTTCGTGGGAATACCGGATCTCGCAGGAGATCTAAAAATAACTTAAGATGGATTACGATGGAAATAGGGCCAATACCCCTCTTACCGTTCATACTCTCTTGCACAAACTGATATGTAACGGAAACAAATAGTCCAGGCTGTGATTCAATTTTGTTTAATCTGTCGTTTAACTTTATCAGGAATAATGCTCATTTTTTCCGTCAAGCACACTTTTTGATAGTCAATATCCAAGTTAAGGAGTGCAGTCGGTTAAACTGAAGTTTAAAACTTAACAATGATCTTCAAACAAAGTCAAAGGATGGAAAGAGCAGTAATGTATTCACTGGTAAACTAATACCATCTGCACTCTAGTAGCCCTAGCCTCCCACGCAGACGCTCTTAGGAATTCGTCACGCGTTCCTCTCCCACGAGCGTCTGCTGAAACGAGCCGGAATTTATGTAGACCAATCACGACGGACTTCCACATTTTGGAAGTGCTCTTATCAAAGAGAAACTGGAGTGTATGAATTTCATGCTTTGTCTTGGATATTTGCGATTCTTCACAGAATGAGTACGGTTGAATTTGTATGGTTCAAACATCCCGTGCGATTCAAGTTTATTTGTGATTGATATCATATTTACATGTACATTTTTTTCCGCGCTATTTCTCACAAATCAGTGGAGTCGTTTCGTTTGCATAACCCTATTTCTTGTCGGTTGAGCTGACTTAAGGTTTGCTTTATTTTTCAAATCGGTTCGCAACACAACAACATTAAATCAATTTTTAGAGACGAGATGGATTTTCTTCAAGCTTTCTTTTTGCTACTGTCCTAATTGCGTTCATTGCGCTTGAAGGTAATGGTTCTCGTGCATTTCAAATAAACTCGCGATACTAAATATTTGTATTCGTATTTATATATTTCCACGGCCCTTTCAATCTTACTAGTAGATAAGAGTCGATAAGAGTACAGACCACGCCAAACCACATTTCCATTTGTTTTTTACCACAATATCAACTTCAAAGGAATGTTTGTTATTTTTCAGAGCGCGAGCTGAAAAATGCATTGTTCGAAACATTGACGCGAGCAGCGTGGTATGGACTCTTATCGACTTCGGCAAATTAGCCAATCAGATTGCGAGATTAGAAGCAATTGTGGTAAAATATTCAGTTCCTTCCGTGAACTTTGCCGTTACAATTTCTCTTATATTGCTACTTTCCTGAATAAACGGATCAGACAATCAAAAATACATTTCAGTAGTTTGGTCAACACTATTCACTCTATGTGACGCTTGCGGCTACTTAACACAAACGGGTCAAACTTCAAGGTGTGTTGCTTAAGGCGTGTCTGCTAAGTGTCGGGACTATCTTACGGGTCGTCTGCGAGGTAGCAAGAATCACGGAAAACCAAGTCGACGGTTAACGGCGATTTATTGCGTCAATAGTAATGATCGTAAACTGAAATAATAATATAACGAATTTCTAATTAATGTACTTGAAATGCCGCGTAACAAAGGATCAAAGGGGCGTGTAACAATGTACGTGTCTAAGTCGATAACCCGACAAAATAACAACGATCAACGTAAATTGACATAAACATTTCATGATAAACTACGTTAAAACTACTCAAAATAGTATAATAAATCAAAAGATGAACATTTGCGACCGATTAACAGCCCAGAATAACCTAGTCTAAGATGTGGGCGCTCAGTAAATAAGGTTCTAGTTTGTGCGATTGTACTCCTTTGAATCCAAGAAAATTAAAAATGCGTTATGTACGAGTCTGTCTGTACATAAATCTGCTTTCGCCCAAAAGAGAACAAACTGAATAAAACTACAAAAATCACTTAAATATCGGTCCCGCTTGTGCCAAAGTTAAGAAACGAGGAACAGCGAAGGTACAACTAATCAAGGCGAAGTCTTACAAAACTCTGGTAAAAGGACGCTAGCTAAGCTGTTATATGCGCGTAGTGACGCTGAAAGTAGAAACTAGATGAACATAAGTAAGCATTGTAATAACTAAGTTCGTTACTAAGACCTAGGCACGCAATCAAGCTAATCGATGACTGATCTAATAAAAACTGAGACTTTGTCTAGTATTCTCAACATGGCTCCCCTGAAATATTTATATTTCACCAATTAATCTATTTACTTATTTCCTAATTAATCTATTAATGTTCAATCAAGTTCTCCCACACAGTTCAGTTCAATACTTGGTAAGGCTCCTCGGCTGGGAATTACCCTGGATCGCACTCATCCTTTGACGTTGACATCAGTAGCACTAACGTTTGGACTGGTCTCTCCAAATACCGCACAGTTCCAATCCTCTTGCCTTTGTTATCTAAGCATCAATCCGCAAGAGATACTTGAGCCTTCTTGTGTACTTGGCCGTCCGAACTGGGGTAAAGGGCTGACACTCTTGAAAGCTACCAGATGTTCCGAGGGAGATTTTCATCTTTGATCATTACGACGTCATCAACAGTCAAGTTTCTCCGAGGTCGTGTCCACTTCTGCCGCTGTTGAAGACTAAGGAGGAATTCTGTTCTCCAGTGAGTCCATAACTCGTTTGCTAAACGTGTAACTCGTCTCCAACGCTTCCTGGAATACACATCTGCTGGTTGGAAAGCACCCGGTGGAGCAAGAACGACCTTTGTCTTCATTGTCAGTGCTCGCCGCTGGAACGTTCATCTTGAAAGAGATCCAACCACACTGTTCTTCTAATAGCTTTGTTCTAATCCATTTCGGCTAAGGCTTGGGCGAGTTCTGTGCGAGCTCCCGCGAAGTTTGTCCCCATGGTCGCTTCTGAGTCGACGGATAGGGCCTCGACGACTAATAAACCTTCTCAAGGCATTAATGAAGGAGTCAGTCTTGAGGGAGTTGGCAGTTTCGATGTGCACAGCTCTCGAAGCCATACAGGTGAAGAGCACGCCAAAACGCTTCAGCTCCTTCCCTCCGTCTTTGATGATGATGATGAAGGGCCCAAAATAATCCAAGGCGCAGTATGTAAAAGGTGGAGTAGGCTCAAGGCGATCTTCGGGTAAGTCCGACATCCTTTGTTTTTGAACTGCTCCACGCATTCTCTGGCACTTGACGCAGGATGAAATAATGTTAGCAACTACTGATAGACCGCTGACCACCCAAAACCCATTTGATCGTACTTCGTTCAAGGTTATTCCTTTGCCTTGATGATGTGTACGTTCATAAAAATGCTTGACAATCAACTTGGTAACGTGGCAGTTTCGTGGCAGGATAATGGGAAACTTAATGTCATCTGTCAAGCTTGCACGTCTAAGACGTCCACCGACTCTCAAAACTCCGTCCACATCTAAGAAGGGGTCGAGCTTGTAGAGCGAGCTGTTTGTTTTAATGTTAGCCTTTCTTTGTTGGGCAAAAACTCTACTGCCGGGGTCGGCGTTTTCCTGCTTCATCTTCTGTAGAACCACTATTTCTTCTTCAAAGGCTTCATTCTGGGCATCACGAATAATTGCGCAAGCTGCCCCTTTCAAATCACTGACGTCCAGCCCTTGTACTTCCTCATGGCTACACTGCTTCTTGAGGACGCGATCTTTCAGAAATCTGATGTAGCGTTGACACAGCTAGGGCAACTGCTCGCTTTGCACGAAACCAGTCAGAGAAATACTCCCCTCTCTTTGCAAGGCTTGTAGCATCTGGGAATTGAGATGCGCTGAACTTATAACAAATCTGATCTCCATTTTTCCCACTTCACTTTGACTTCGTCTGGGTCGTCCCAGCCTACTTCACTGCGACACAACTCTTGCAGAATTGACTTCCCGTCTAATAAGAGAGGAGCAAAGAATCCGAGTGGATCGAAAATCGAGTTCACAGTGGAGAGTATTCTTCGTCTAGTACATGGCTTGTCTTGTAGCACTATAGTGAACTGAAAGCAGTCGGAGTCAACACACCAGTGGAGGCCGAGTGCGCGCTCTAAGGGAAGCGAGTCAAGGTCTAGGTCCAACTCTTTCACGCCATCTGCTCTATCTTGCTCTGGGATTCGTCTGATAACGTCTTTACTATTTGACACAAACTTCTGAAGTCAGAAACCTCCCTTGCTACACATTTGTTTCACACTTACGATCAGCTTCACTGCTTCGCGGATCAATGGGACGGACTTTAGATCATCTTCAACGTAGAAAAATCATTGGCCGTAGACTTGAAGGCGAAGTTTTCGCAGCCTGGGGACGATGTGGCTCCAAACAAGTGTATTCTTTCGGTTCCTTGATGAGGTCGCAATCTTCCTACCAGAGAAAACGTAACAAGTCCCTGTACTCTTCGTTCACTTTCACTTGGTGGAACATGGCCTCTATGTCACACATAAACGCAATCGGCTCTTGTCGAAACCTGCAAAGTACGCCGCTCAAATTGTTTGTCAAATCAGGGCCTTGGAGCAGGTGCTTGTTTAGCGACTCATTTTGGTACTCAGCAGCACAATCGAAAACTACACGAGTCTTTGGGCTGGGCTTTTTTGGATGATAAACTCCATGGTGTGGAATGTACCAAACGTTCTGCTTCTTTCTACCTTGATCATGGGATGTATGGTCTGCCTCAGGCATCTCTGGCACGCGTTCAGCGTATCCATTCTCTATCAGTTTCTTCATAAATTCCACGTAGTGTTCGTAGTATTGCTGACCGTTTCTACCCACGAACCTTCTTTTCAGCTGACTAAGTCTGCGAAGCGCTGCTGTCTTGTTGTTTGGAAACTCAATGGTTTCGTTCTTCAAGGGCAGTGAGAGCTCATAATGGCCATCTTCACGATGTTGAATACCCCTTCTGCTATCTGAATGAACTTTCGGTCTTCTTTGGATAGACCAAGCTTTTATTTGGCTTTGTGCTCCAAGAAATCGACCTCGAACATCTGATTAAGAGCTGATGGGTTTATGATCTCCTTCGTTTTTCCATGAAGAACGAAACTTAATTGGTTGGCGTTGTCGCTTGTTCCAGAAGTAACCTCTCTCGACAGGATACGGTGACAAGTGGAATCGAGGGCGTAGCCATCTCGAGGGGTGTTTGACGTGGCGACTGGTCCAACGATGCTCCAACCCAGTGGGGTTCAAACTGCGTAAGGCTCTTCACCTTTCCCACGTATTACTTCTATTGGTTTGATTGCCTTCGGGCAGTTACAACCGATTAGCAAGCCGATATCTACATCTTCATCGTACGGTGGAATTTTGCCCCGGATCTTTCTAAGGTGTGGCCAGCTGTTCAAAATCTCCGGTCTTGGAATCTGGTCTCGACGGGAAGGAATGGTTTCCCTTGCGTATGTCTTGGGTAGCTCAATCTCGGTGCGTTTTTCTAGTATTCTCAACACTCTACTCTAATTACTCTAAATTATTCTGTTTGGCACCAGTGTTTGTGTATATTATTCCTGATAAAACCGAGATGGCTAAAGAAAAACAATATTTACGACATTTTTTATCTGTTTTAGATTGGGTATCCAAACAATTTGTTCCAGATTTTGAATAACATTGGTAGATCTAAACTCCTAACACAATCACATTTTCAATAATTACTGTGCAACTCAAATATATGTTCACTGGATCAGTGCAATTACCATATAACTAGATCGAGAGAAATAATGAACAATAAACAAGAGTTCCAGCAGGAGATTTACTTGTATTAGTCATTGTTGAGTGATTCAGATTCACGACCTTTAGTACATTTGTAAGTTTCATACTTCCACTGTAACACACTGTGAGCCTCGTCAACATCATACGATATTTTTTTCACAAAGACTCTCGGAAGAGCAATTAAATCAAAAGTTGATATTTTTCTGCGCCAACCGTCATGTAGCTGTTTGGGTTTCAGGCACGAAATTCCATACTTTCGTATGTCATCCATCTGATCTTCCAAGATAGGGACAATTAACATCGGAATCGAATCGAAGAAAATCACAAACATATTAAAGGAACAACAATGTAGCAAACAGACTTGCCAAATCCTGTTGCAGGTTTAACAAAGACATCATTACCGGTAACGACAGCATGAATAGCTTGCAGTTATTCCGCCTTAGACACAATTGATGGTTAAAGGTTAAAGCGGCTTTCTTAAACAAGAAATCAATTGCCTCCAGAAACTTGGCATCATAATTTCCTTCACATTATTAATCATGTTTTAAAGCACTCCGAATAAACTATGCCTAAGTAAGGAATATTTTCCAAACATGGTTTCATTCCGAGCATGCGCCTGCAAGTAATACAGGACTCTCTCTTTTCCCGCCTGGGTCCCAGGCCCATTTTCAGGGCGCGGTAAGAGGGAGTCCCGGAATAGGACTAAATGTTAGTATGATAAAACAATAACCATTTTAAAAATAATGGCAATGAATGAATACAAACTAGTTTAATGAGTCTTGACTACTGTCACTGGCTTGACTCAATGATTTGCCAGCATCTTTTTGGTGCAAACGCGCTGGCTGTTTCCGCTCGTTCCCCCGCTAATTATATATTCCAAATGTTTTGAATTTCATTGGTTCATTGGTTCATTGCTCTGTATTCCCGGGAAATCCAAATGATTGTTTCCATGTCTAATAATATACATTGGAAAATTTCTCCATTCGGATTGGCTAAGAGAAATGCAGTTTTCAGGCGACACAGAGCAGAAAAGAGGTAATTCGTTGCAAAAAGAAGAAACAAATCAAGCATTCGGATTGGTCAATGAGCAAAGCAACTCAAAGATAGCCAAGCAAATGCGAGCCCTGGATGGCGCAATTTTTGAGTGATTGCGTGATACACGTGCATTGCTTCTGCCTAACCATTTCGAGTTTTTTATGTATATTATTCGTAAGTAATCACATTATTTTTCACGTGCTATTTGAATTAAATAACCACTTATAATTTTTTCAAAGATACAGATTGTTCGTCTTTGAATGAAAAAAAATACTCCTGCTTATTTATTCCAAAATGCACTAGAAATGAACGAATGAGAAACTCCTTTGCAAGAATTGGTGTATCTATTTGGAACTTCATCCCTTATTGTTAAATCATTACCGCCCACAAGGAAACAAAGTAATTAGTTCTTTAATTTCCTTGTAATAGTTGTTTTTTATATCAACAAACTTGTTCTTGTTTTAAACATTCTATCAGCTGTGTTTGCAACATTCTTTTTCAGCGCTGACTTTCAAGTAAAAGGGGGGGACACTCGCCGTATTCACTTCTCTAGGACAGGCAGCACAAGGCTCGCAATCTCTCCCTCTAAAAGGACATTTACTGTTGCAGCAGGAATTGGTAAGTGCGTCAAGCAAGTGACTGGGCTTCCTAAAGAGACTGATTTGAATGAATTTTGAATTTTTGGATTTTACTTTGCATTTTCTCTCAATCATTTCTAAAGAGAACAATCACAGTGTGACACAAATTGCGATCTCTCAGCCAATGCTTTCTACTGTATATAATCTGTATACAATGTGGGTAGAGAGTTGCTTCAGAGTAAAAGTCTCCTGAGTTGTCTTCGGTGTAAACGACCACGCTTTGTAAAGAGCCAAACGGTTGCTCTCTCCAAGTTGGGCTTCAAGCATCAGTGACAGACACCGTGTTTAGGTTCAACTTATTCCATCATCCCTTACCTTCTTAATTTTTGCGGTTACTGTTTCAGTAAGCACGCCACTTTGAGAACACACAACGAACAACTGCATTTATTATGATAATTTATGCATTCATCGTGGCCTGGGGCGAGCTTGTAACAGATACAAACACCTCACTTACCGCTCACAACTGTCTTTTTCAGGAAGGGATGAAAGCCATGAAGAAGAAGCTGACCTTCCCGAGATGGGCGTAGAAAAACGTGCTAGTATTAACCTTTTTGTTGATAAAGTGGCCCGAAAATTAAGCCACTCCTACAGTGTACACACGCCCGATCCAAAGGCTTTCACGGCTGTGGCTAAAGCGATATTTGGACCCTCTGGTGGGGGCTTACAGTGCAAAGGAGTGTTAGTAGAACTCCCAGAGGGATCTCCTTCATCACAAACTAAGGAAGTCTGTATTCAATTGTGCAAGAATAAGAACGACATAGTTCCTCTCGCCGGAAGTGAGACCATCATCAGTCGTCTGGTGGAACTTAGTCCTCACGGTAAACCCCTCAGTAAACATGCAATACTGACCTTACCTCTGGAGAATGCCTCCAACAAAGGACGTAAGAGATTTCTTCGTTGGACTCCAAGTCAGTCGGGTGAAAAAGCTGATTGGCAAGATATTCATACTTCTCCCAATCAAAAAAGCTCCAATGGCGACGATACCACCGTAGAGATAAAACCAGAGAAAGCATTTGTAAAAACTAAAGTGTTTGGAATATTTTGCATTATTTCCAGAGAATCCACAGGTGTACAACCAAGCTCCAGTGCCGCCATCAAAGCCTATAGTGACGATTTTAGCACAACAGGCGCCCTAACGTCGTTTGTTAGCAATTCAATAATGAGTGATGAAATAAAGAAGACCAACTCCAGCCAGAAGCAAAATGCTAAACGTAAAAGTATCTCAGCAAGAAAGCAAAGTGAGGACAAACGTAGAAAATCGTCAACTGTTGAAGTTCCAACACCATCGTCACCTGGACTAGCAGACTCGCCATCAACACCGCCACCAACGACTTCTGGTCCACCACCGCCACCGCCATCACCGTCTGGTCCACCTCCACCACCGCCTCCAGATGCTGGTCCACCGCCACCGCCACCATCTTCTGGTGCACCTGCTCCGCCCCCTGCCTCTGATCCACCACCACCACCGCCAGGGGGATCAGGAGGACCTCCGCCTCCACCACCCCCACCACCTCCAGCCCCAATGGCGTCATCTAACTCACCTGCCGCCGCTTCAGGGAATGACAACTCCTTTGCTGCTTTGTTGCAAAAACGTGCGGCAAATGTCGGTTGAGATTATTTTGTTATACTTTGCGATGTAAAAAACAACTGGCTAAGCATATCTGGTTTTGTAGTGCTGTTTACTGTTATCAGTTTCTATGTCTTGAGCAATTAAAACAGTGAACTGTTGTTAGCAAAATGAACGAATCCCCTATATATTGTGTTCCGATGGTTTTTCACCCAGTTATCACTGTAATGTATCTTCTGATTTTTCAAGAGATTGTGCTCATCCTTCTGCAAGCCCTTCATGTGCCTCACACCAGATACCAATCAAATAAACTTTACAATTACCATTCAATATAGGTGTTTGTTTGTATGTAAGAGCGTGAATTCAGGAGGGATTGATGAGAGAGAGAAGGAAGAGCATGGTGAGCTGCGATAAATAACGGCTGGGTGAATATCCCAGCCATGCATAATGTAGGAAAACACCCACCGAAGAAACTCGAAGCTAATTAGCTTGGTTTCCCTTCTTCAAACTTCGACCCAAACGATACCGTCACTAAACAACATATTTCACGAGACAAAAGAAATGCATCTACATCTCTATGCAATAGGCGCATTCAAAATTTCCTTATATTATTGTATAAAAGTAGTTAAAGACAAAAAAGGCTTGTCCTGCATATATGAAAAATACGTTTTCTCTCCCGTTCTCTTCTTATGCATAATCTTCGTGGAAATTACATTCTGTCCCTCAAAAAACCTAGAACACCCAGTTATGGTCTTAGTTCATTTTTCTTACGTATTTACTAAGTACGTTGCGAAATGCGCTACCTGATTTTTCCCGTACCACTGAGTTTACTGGTTTTAAACTAATCCAGGAACGGATTTTGTACACCGGCTTTTCGTTTTGATTAATATATCTTTAAATATTATTTAATTCTTAGTTATGTATCTGTATATATCATGTATGTTAGCTATAATGTCTCGAAGAAATTATTCTGAAATTCGAGATGACATAAAGTTTTATGCATGCATGTATGTTACCTTCGGCAGGGCGCATGCGTGCAATTTGTAATCTGCGACTCCAGTGCTTACCATATGACAGATAAAATGACTTTTCTCTTAAATATATAAGCCATCGAAATCTTACGTTAAATTGTAATGACAAGGGCGGTTTGGAGCTGTGAGTAGGCGTGGGATTTGTCTCATATGGTTTAGAGGCCGACATATCCCTCCCTCAATGCCGTACCGGGAGGCGAGGTCGGTAGCAGAAAGCAGCGAAGGGCCAACTGCGTCCAAAAACGATCGCACGGGCCGAAATCCCGGGATGATTCGTTTGGTACGACGCTCCAACGCCACGTCTGGAGGTACTGCTTCGTCTCCGTCAGCGCATGCGTGCCTAAATGTTCAGCCTCTCCGATACTTACAATATTAGACATATTTAGTTAAAACACTTAGCGAATGGTCAGAATCATCGTGTTACAAGATCGTATTTTAGACCACATCCCCCTTCCCCCAATTCAATGTTGTGTGAGAATTTTTCGGGCGACTACTAATAGTTGTGGAAATCAACATTGGAGGAAGGGGGGAACGGGGATGGGTGTTCCAACAAATGTGACGAGTATTGTATTTGCTTCAAGGAAATTGGCAAATCTGTAGAGGTGTAGCTCAGAAGTCAAGTCTCTTTAGAAAAGAAGTGAACTTGTTACTAAGATAAAGGGAATGTCTCTTTGCATGCTTTGTATTTAAAAAGGTGGGCACTTGATCTGAACATGATGATAATCAAGGAATATGTGTTGGAGAGTTTTTAGAAGGCCAAATAATTATAAATACTATGTGGTGTGTAAAGGAACATCTTCAATACGCTGTGTACCGCATTTCCATGTAAAGTAGTTGACACTGTGTACTTTGATTAACGTAGCGTGCACATGACGTCGGGGGCTTTAATTATAATCGAGACGAGAATCGAGCGAAATAAATCTTGCACTGGTACTGATCGATGTTGGCATTTGAAGGCGTGACAACGGTTAGCGAAGGGAATAAAGCTAGAGAGGTGGGGTCGCTGACGTCTTGTGAGGTTCGATTAATAATATATCGAGTGGTGCCGATGTGGAGCTGGTACCAACTCAAGAACAATTTACAGGATGATTAAATTAAAATGGACTTAATGTATGCAAATTGCAATTGAGAAGTGATTGTCCACGATTCACCCTGCGATTCACCAGATACTTTAGCTCGATATGTAAGGGGGAAAGAGTTTCTGGGCATAAGAACCATCCTATCCCGAGGTTGTAAACTAAACTAGTTTGTAAATGTAAAATCAAAAAAATCCCGTAACATTTCCTGCTATAGCGGCACGGTTCACCATGGTGAATCGTTTGTTTAAAGAAATGAACTGTTTATCTTTGAGCTCACAGACGGTTCACCATGGTGAACCGTTGAGATTCACGATTAGAAACCATGTCATCACAGACCAGTGATTGCAAAAGACTTATTACGTTGTCATATTTTCATGCCTATACATTTCTTCCTTATAACAAGCATTAGAGGAGCAGAATTTGGAAAGCATTCATTGATTTATTTCACCATTGTGCAGACATAAATTAATCTAATTAATGAGGGTAAACAGTGTTATGGTCAAAAGTCGGGTATGACAAACAATGGACTCGTTTTGCACTTTAACAGGGAAATTACAGACTTGTCGTTTTTCATTAATTAATAACAGGTGCCGTTTTCATTAGCTTTGTATTTTTAGGGTTTCAGCCTGAGTGTTTCAAAAGCAGAGCACCAACCATTGCCGATGAACTGTTCTTTTGCTACAACTGATTTTGTCAGTCCAGTCGCAGAAAGAAACGTCTTCAGGGGCGCTAATACATTTGCATAGCTATTCTGACTCCTTGGTATATAAAATATGTCATCAACGCTGACCGTTGCACTTGATAATCATGTCAGTCCGTCGGGGAATAGAGCCTATTAAAGTGTTCAGAGGACTAAATGTACTTATCACACGAGTTTGGAACTGCACGGCGTATATTGCATCGCACAGCTTCATACCAACGCACACCAATACTCAGACAATATTGTAGCGTACCAAAAATATTAAGATGCTGGTTAACTTTTGACAAGGAGTTGAGATTTCGGTTGATTCTACAGGGGCATAAACGTAACGTAAGAACCGTGCGTGTCTGGTCTTCTCGAGACAGGTGAGAGATGATTTCATGCAGACTGGAACGCCTAAATTGCTCCGTTGTAAACATGACGATTCACAGCACCAGTGAAGTCGTCTCTCTGGCCTTTCTGTGGACGAATTCCAGGACCTACCGATACAATTTGAGCAAGTTTTGAAAGCTAAAATCTTCAATCTATGCTCTATTTTGCCGGTAGGACTGGGTGGCTCCACACTCATAAGAAAATCTGTGAAATGAGAATCGGTGGTCTTCCCTTGTCATGGAACGGCCGAATTACCCAGAATTCCTTCTGGGCATGAAGAAGGCAAGCGAAGACTGGTCCTCATCAAATGAGGACAAAGTAGCGAGAAGACGATTCCTAGGCAGATACTAAGGAGTAGCCAAGGTGCCTGCTGTTAACATAGACTTTTTATCAGAGGAAACTCGGCCTGGCCTTTAGTAATTTCATGTCAAAGAAACGGTATAATGTAAATAAGAGAGTAATGAGATTTGTATTTGCGATTACCTGTCCTCTTACGTACCACTTAAGTCAAACTCTACATCTCTATGCAATAGGCGCATTCAAAATTTCCTCATATTATTGTGTAAAAGTAGTTAAAGAAAGAAAAAGCTTGTCCTGCATATATGAAAAATACGTTTTCTCTCCCGTTCTCTTCTTATGCATGATCTTCGTGGAAATTACATTCTGTTCGTCAATAAACCTAGAACAACCAGTTATGGTCTTAGTTCATTTTTCTTACGTATTTACTAAGTACGTTGCGAAATGCGCTACCTGATTTTTCCCGTACCACTGAGTTTACTGGTTTTAAACTAATCCAGGAACGGATTTTGTACAGCGGCTTTTCGTTTTGATTAATATATCTTTAAATATTATTTAATTCTTAGTTATGTATCTGTATATATCATGTATGTTAGCTGTAATGTCTCGAAGAAATTATTCTGAAATTCGAGATGACATAAAGTTTTATGCATGCATGTATGTTACCTTCGGCAGGGCGCATGCGTGCATTTTGTAATCTGCGACTCCAGTGCTTACCATATGACAGATAAAATGACTTTTCTCTTAAATATATAAGCCATCGAAATCTTACGTTAAATTGTAATGACAAGGGCGGTTTGGAGCTGTGAGTAGGCGTGGGATTTGTCTCATATGGTTTAGGGGCCGACATATCCCTCCCTCAATGCCGTACCGGGAGGCGAGGTCGGTAGCAGAAAGCAGCGAAGGGCCAACTGCGTCCAAAAGCGATCGCACGGGCCGAAATCCCGGGATGATTCGTTTGGTACGACGCTCCAGCGCCACGTCTGGAGGTACTGCATATTTTTCTCGTCTCCGTCAGCGCATGCCTGCATAAATGTTTAGCCTCTCCGATACTTACAATATTAGACATATTTAGTTAGGACACTTAGCCAATGGTCAGAATCATCGTGTTACAAGATCGTATTTTAGACCACATCCCCCTTACCCCAATTCAATGTTGTGTGAGAATTTTTCGGGCGACTACTAATAGTTGTGGAAATCAACATTGGAGGAAGGGGGAAACGGGGATGGGTGTTCCAACAAATGTAACGAGTATTGTATTTGCTTCAAGGAAATTGGCAAATCTGTAGAGGTGTAGATCAGAAGTCAAGTCTCTTTAGAAAAGAAGTGAACTTGTTACTAAGATAAAGGGAATGTCTCTTTGCATGCTTTGTATTTAAAAAGGCGGGCACTTGGTCTGAACATGATGATAATATCAAGGAATATGTGTTGGAGAGTTTTTAGAAGGCCAAATAATTATAAATACTATGTGGTGTGTAAAGGAACATCTTCAATACGCTGTGTACCGCATTTCCATGTAAAGTAGTTGACACTGTGTACTTTGATTAACGTAGCGTGCACATGACATCGGGGGCTTTAATTATAATCGAGACGAGAATCGAGCGAAATAAATCTTGCACTGGTACTGATCGATGTTGGCATTTGAAGGCGTGACAACGGTTAGCGAAGGGAATAAAGCTAGAGAGGTGGGGTCGCTGACGTCTTGTGAGGTTCGATTAATAATATATCGAGTGGTGCCGATGTGGAGCTGGTACCAACTCAAAAACAATTTACAGGATGATTAAATTAAAATGGACTTAATGTATGCAAATTGCAATTGAGAAGTGATTGTCCACGATTCACCCTGCGATTCACCAGATACTTTAGCTCGATATGTAAGGGGGAAAGAGTTTCTGGGCATAAGAACCATCCTATCCCGAGGTTGTAATCTAAACTAGTTTGTAAATGTAAAATCAAAAAAATCCCGTAACATTTCCTGCTATAGCGGCACGGTTCACCATGGTGAATCGTTTGTTTAAAGAAATGAACTGTTTATCTTTGAGCTCACAGACGGTTCACCATGGTGAACCGTTGAGATTCACGATTAGAAACCATGTCATCACAGACCAGTGATTGCAAAAGACTTATTACGTTGTCATATTTTCATGCCTATACATTTCTTCCTTATAACAAGCATTAGAGGAGCAGAATTTGGAAAGCATTCATTGATTTATTTCACCATTGTGCAGACATAAATTAATCTAATTAATGAGGGTAAACAGTGTTATGGTCAAAAGTCGGGTATGACAAACGATGGACTCGTTTTGCACTTTAACAGGGAAATTACAGACTTGTCGTTTTTCATTAATTAATAACAGGTGCCGTTTTCATTAGCTTTGTATTTTTAGGGTTTCAGCCTGAGTGTTTCAAAAGCAGAGCACCAACCATTGCCGATGAACTGTTCTTTTGCTACAACTGATTTTGTCAGTCCAGTCGCAGAAAGAAACGTCTTCAGGGGCGCTAATACATTTGCATAGCTATTCTGACTCCTTGGTATATAAAATATGTCATCAACGCTGACCGTTGCACTTGATAATCATGTCAGTCCGTCGGGGAATAGAGCCTATTAAAGTGTTCAGAGGACTAAATGTACTTATCACACGAGTTTGGAACTGCACGGCGTATATTGCATCGCACAGCTTCATACCAACGCACACCAATACTCAGACAATATTGTAGCGTACCAAAAATATTAAGATGCTGGTTAACTTTTGACAAGGAGTTGAGATTTCGGTTGATTCTACAGGGGCATAAACGTAACGTAAGAACCGTGCGTGTCTGGTCTTCTCGAGACAGGTGAGAGATGATTTCATGCAGACTGGAACGCCTAAATTGCTCCGTTGTAAACATGACGATTCACAGCACCAGTGAAGTCGTCTCTCTGGCCTTTCTGTGGACGAATTCCAGGACCTACCGATACAATTTGAGCAAGTTTTGAAAGCTAAAATCTTCAATCTATGCTCTATTTTGCCGGTAGGACTGGGTGGCTCCACACTCATAAGAAAATCTGTGAAATGAGAATCGGTGGTCTTCCCTTGTCATGGAACGGCCGAATTACCCAGAATTCCTTCTGGGCATGAAGAAGGCAAGCGAAGACTGGTCCTCATCAAATGAGGACAAAGTAGCGAGAAGACGATTCCTAGGCAGATACTAAGGAGTAGCCAAGGTGCCTGCTGTTAACATAGACTTTTTATCAGAGGAAACTCGGCCTGGCCTTTAGTAATTTCATGTCAAAGAAACGGTATAATGTAAATAAGAGAGTAATGAGATTTGTATTTGCGATTACCTGTCCTCTTACGTACCACTTAAGTCAAACTCTACATCTCTATGCAATAGGCGCATTCAAAATTTCCTCATATTATTGTGTAAAAGTAGTTAAAGAAAGAAAAAGCTTGTCCTGCATATATGAAAAATACGTTTTCTCTCCCGTTCTCTTCTTATGCATGATCTTCGTGGAAATTACATTCTGTTCGTCAATAAACCTAGAACAACCAGTTATGGTCTTAGTTCATTTTTCTTACGTATTTACTAAGTACGTTGCGAAATGCGCTACCTGATTTTTCCCGTACCACTGAGTTTACTGGTTTTAAACTAATCCAGGAACGGATTTTGTACAGCGGCTTTTCGTTTTGATTAATATATCTTTAAATATTATTTAATTCTTAGTTATGTATCTGTATATATCATGTATGTTAGCTGTAATGTCTCGAAGAAATTATTCTGAAATTCGAGATGACATAAAGTTTTATGCATGCATGTATGTTACCTTCGGCAGGGCGCATGCGTGCATTTTGTAATCTGCGACTCCAGTGCTTACCATATGACAGATAAAATGACTTTTCTCTTAAATATATAAGCCATCGAAATCTTACGTTAAATTGTAATGACAAGGGCGGTTTGGAGCTGTGAGTAGGCGTGGGATTTGTCTCATATGGTTTAGGGGCCGACATATCCCTCCCTCAATGCCGTACCGGGAGGCGAGGTCGGTAGCAGAAAGCAGCGAAGGGCCAACTGCGTCCAAAAGCGATCGCACGGGCCGAAATCCCGGGATGATTCGTTTGGTACGACGCTCCAGCGCCACGTCTGGAGGTACTGCATATTTTTCTCGTCTCCGTCAGCGCATGCCTGCATAAATGTTTAGCCTCTCCGATACTTACAATATTAGACATATTTAGTTAGGACACTTAGCCAATGGTCAGAATCATCGTGTTACAAGATCGTATTTTAGACCACATCCCCCTTACCCCAATTCAATGTTGTGTGAGAATTTTTCGGGCGACTACTAATAGTTGTGGAAATCAACATTGGAGGAAGGGGGAAACGGGGATGGGTGTTCCAACAAATGTAACGAGTATTGTATTTGCTTCAAGGAAATTGGCAAATCTGTAGAGGTGTAGATCAGAAGTCAAGTCTCTTTAGAAAAGAAGTGAACTTGTTACTAAGATAAAGGGAATGTCTCTTTGCATGCTTTGTATTTAAAAAGGCGGGCACTTGGTCTGAACATGATGATAATATCAAGGAATATGTGTTGGAGAGTTTTTAGAAGGCCAAATAATTATAAATACTATGTGGTGTGTAAAGGAACATCTTCAATACGCTGTGTACCGCATTTCCATGTAAAGTAGTTGACACTGTGTACTTTGATTAACGTAGCGTGCACATGACGTCGGGGGCTTTAATTATAATCGAGACGAGAATCGAGCGAAATAAATCTTGCACTGGTACTGATCGATGTTGGCATTTGAAGGCCTGACAACGGTTAGCGAAGGGAATAAAGCTAGAGAGGTGGGGTCGCTGACGTCTTGTGAGGTTCGATTAATAATATATCAAGTGGTGCCGATGTGGAGCTGGTACCAACTCAAGAACAATTTACAGGATGATTAAATTAAAATGGACTTAATGTATGCAAATTGCAATTGAGAAGTGATTGTCCACGATTCACCGTGCGATTCACCAGATACTTTAGCTCGATATGTAAGGGGGAAAGAGTTTCTGGGCATAAGAACCATCCTATCCCGAGGTTGTAATCTAAACTAGTTTGTAAATGTAAAATCAAAAAAATCCCGTAACATTTCCTGCTATAGCGGCACGGTTCACCATGGTGAATCGTTTGTTTAAAGAAATGAACTGTTTATCTTTGAGCTCACAGACGGTTCACCATGGTGAACCGTTGAGATTCACGATTAGAAACCATGTCATCACAGACCAGTGATTGCAAAAGACTTATTACGTTGTCATATTTTCATGCCTATACATTTCTTCCTTATAACAAGCATTAGAGGAGCAGAATTTGGAAAGCATTCATTGATTTATTTCACCATTGTGCAGACATAAATTAATCTAATTAATGAGGGTAAACAGTGTTATGGTCAAAAGTCGGGTATGACAAACGATGGACTCGTTTTGCACTTTAACAGGGAAATTACAGACTTGTCGTTTTTCATTAATTAATAACAGGTGCCGTTTTCATTAGCTTTGTATTTTTAGGGTTTCAGCCTGAGTGTTTCAAAAGCAGAGCACCAACCATTGCCGATGAACTGTTCTTTTGCTACAACTGATTTTGTCAGTCCAGTCGCAGAAAGAAACGTCTTCAGGGGCGCTAATACATTTGCATAGCTATTCTGACTCCTTGGTATATAAAATATGTCATCAACGCTGACCGTTGCACTTGATAATCATGTCAGTCCGTCGGGGAATAGAGCCTATTAAAGTGTTCAGAGGACTAAATGTACTTATCACACGAGTTTGGAACTGCACGGCGTATATTGCATCGCACAGCTTCATACCAACGCACACCAATACTCAGACAATATTGTAGCGTACCAAAAATATTAAGATGCTGGTTAACTTTTGACAAGGAGTTGAGATTTCGGTTGATTCTACAGGGGCATAAACGTAACGTAAGAACCGTGCGTGTCTGGTCTTCTCGAGACAGGTGAGAGATGATTTCATGCAGACTGGAACGCCTAAATTGCTCCGTTGTAAACATGACGATTCACAGCACCAGTGAAGTCGTCTCTCTGGCCTTTCTGTGGACGAATTCCAGGACCTACCGATACAATTTGAGCAAGTTTTGAAAGCTAAAATCTTCAATCTATGCTCTATTTTGCCGGTAGGACTGGGTGGCTCCACACTCATAAGAAAATCTGTGAAATGAGAATCGGTGGTCTTCCCTTGTCATGGAACGGCCGAATTACCCAGAATTCCTTCTGGGCATGAAGAAGGCAAGCGAAGACTGGTCCTCATCAAATGAGGACAAAGTAGCGAGAAGACGATTCCTAGGCAGATACTAAGGAGTAGCCAAGGTGCCTGCTGTTAACATAGACTTTTTATCAGAGGAAACTCGGCCTGGCCTTTAGTAATTTCATGTCAAAGAAACGGTATAATGTAAATAAGAGAGTAATGAGATTTGTATTTGCGATTACCTGTCCTCTTACGTACCACTTAAGTCAAACTCTACATCTCTATGCAATAGGCGCATTCAAAATTTCCTCATATTATTGTGTAAAAGTAGTTAAAGAAAGAAAAAGCTTGTCCTGCATATATGAAAAATACGTTTTCTCTCCCGTTCTCTTCTTATGCATGATCTTCGTGGAAATTACATTCTGTTCGTCAATAAACCTAGAACAACCAGTTATGGTCTTAGTTCATTTTTCTTACGTATTTACTAAGTACGTTGCGAAATGCGCTACCTGATTTTTCCCGTACCACTGAGTTTACTGGTTTTAAACTAATCCAGGAACGGATTTTGTACAGCGGCTTTTCGTTTTGATTAATATATCTTTAAATATTATTTAATTCTTAGTTATGTATCTGTATATATCATGTATGTTAGCTGTAATGTCTCGAAGAAATTATTCTGAAATTCGAGATGACATAAAGTTTTATGCATGCATGTATGTTACCTTCGGCAGGGCGCATGCGTGCATTTTGTAATCTGCGACTCCAGTGCTTACCATATGACAGATAAAATGACTTTTCTCTTAAATATATAAGCCATCGAAATCTTACGTTAAATTGTAATGACAAGGGCGGTTTGGAGCTGTGAGTAGGCGTGGGATTTGTCTCATATGGTTTAGGGGCCGACATATCCCTCCCTCAATGCCGTACCGGGAGGCGAGGTCGGTAGCAGAAAGCAGCGAAGGGCCAACTGCGTCCAAAAGCGATCGCACGGGCCGAAATCCCGGGATGATTCGTTTGGTACGACGCTCCAGCGCCACGTCTGGAGGTACTGCATATTTTTCTCGTCTCCGTCAGCGCATGCCTGCATAAATGTTTAGCCTCTCCGATACTTACAATATTAGACATATTTAGTTAGGACACTTAGCCAATGGTCAGAATCATCGTGTTACAAGATCGTATTTTAGACCACATCCCCCTTACCCCAATTCAATGTTGTGTGAGAATTTTTCGGGCGACTACTAATAGTTGTGGAAATCAACATTGGAGGAAGGGGGAAACGGGGATGGGTGTTCCAACAAATGTAACGAGTATTGTATTTGCTTCAAGGAAATTGGCAAATCTGTAGAGGTGTAGATCAGAAGTCAAGTCTCTTTAGAAAAGAAGTGAACTTGTTACTAAGATAAAGGGAATGTCTCTTTGCATGCTTTGTATTTAAAAAGGCGGGCACTTGGTCTGAACATGATGATAATATCAAGGAATATGTGTTGGAGAGTTTTTAGAAGGCCAAATAATTATAAATACTATGTGGTGTGTAAAGGAACATCTTCAATACGCTGTGTACCGCATTTCCATGTAAAGTAGTTGACACTGTGTACTTTGATTAACGTAGCGTGCACATGACGTCGGGGGCTTTAATTATAATCGAGACGAGAATCGAGCGAAATAAATCTTGCACTGGTACTGATCGATGTTGGCATTTGAAGGCCTGACAACGGTTAGCGAAGGGAATAAAGCTAGAGAGGTGGGGTCGCTGACGTCTTGTGAGGTTCGATTAATAATATATCGAGTGGTGCCCATGTGGAGCTGGTACCAACTCAAGAACAATTTACAGGATGATTAAATTAAAATGGACTTAATGTATGCAAATTGCAATTGAGAAGTGATTGTCCACGATTCACCGTGCGATTCACCAGATACTTTAGCTCGATATGTAAGGGGGAAAGAGTTTCTGGGCATAAGAACCATCCTATCCCGAGGTTGTAATCTAAACTAGTTTGTAAATGTAAAATCAAAAAAATCCCGTAACATTTCCTGCTATAGCGGCACGGTTCACCATGGTGAATCGTTTGTTTAAAGAAATGAACTGTTTATCTTTGAGCTCACAGACGGTTCACCATGGTGAACCGTTGAGATTCACGATTAGAAACCATGTCATCACAGACCAGTGATTGCAAAAGACTTATTACGTTGTCATATTTTCATGCCTATACATTTCTTCCTTATAACAAGCATTAGAGGAGCAGAATTTGGAAAGCATTCATTGATTTATTTCACCATTGTGCAGACATAAATTAATCTAATTAATGAGGGTAAACAGTGTTATGGTCAAAAGTCGGGTATGACAAACGATGGACTCGTTTTGCACTTTAACAGGGAAATTACAGACTTGTCGTTTTTCATTAATTAATAACAGGTGCCGTTTTCATTAGCTTTGTATTTTTAGGGTTTCAGCCTGAGTGTTTCAAAAGCAGAGCACCAACCATTGCCGATGAACTGTTCTTTTGCTACAACTGATTTTGTCAGTCCAGTCGCAGAAAGAAACGTCTTCAGGGGCGCTAATACATTTGCATAGCTATTCTGACTCCTTGGTATATAAAATATGTCATCAACGCTGACTGTTGCACTTGATAATCATGTCAGTCCGTCGGGGAATAGAGCCTATTAAAGTGTTCAGAGGACTAAATGTACTTATCACACGAGTTTGGAACTGCACGGCGTATATTGCATCGCACAGCTTCATACCAACGCACACCAATACTCAGACAATATTGTAGCGTACCAAAAATATTAAGATGCTGGTTAACTTTTGACAAGGAGTTGAGATTTCGGTTGATTCTACAGGGGCATAAACGTAACGTAAGAACCGTGCGTGTCTGGTCTTCTCGAGACAGGTGAGAGATGATTTCATGCAGACTGGAACGCCTAAATTGCTCCGTTGTAAACATGACGATTCACAGCACCAGTGAAGTCGTCTCTCTGGCCTTTCTGTGGACGAATTCCAGGACCTACCGATACAATTTGAGCAAGTTTTGAAAGCTAAAATCTTCAATCTATGCTCTATTTTGCCGGTAGGACTGGGTGGCTCCACACTCATAAGAAAATCTGTGAAATGAGAATCGGTGGTCTTCCCTTGTCATGGAACGGCCGAATTACCCAGAATTCCTTCTGGGCATGAAGAAGGCAAGCGAAGACTGGTCCTCATCAAATGAGGACAAAGTAGCGAGAAGACGATTCCTAGGCAGATACTAAGGAGTAGCCAAGGTGCCTGCTGTTAACATAGACTTTTTATCAGAGGAAACTCGGCCTGGCCTTTAGTAATTTCATGTCAAAGAAACGGTATAATGTAAATAAGAGAGTAATGAGATTTGTATTTGCGATTACCTGTCCTCTTACGTACCACTTAAGTCAAACTCTACATCTCTATGCAATAGGCGCATTCAAAATTTCCTCATATTATTGTGTAAAAGTAGTTAAAGAAAGAAAAAGCTTGTCCTGCATATATGAAAAATACGTTTTCTCTCCCGTTCTCTTCTTATGCATGATCTTCGTGGAAATTACATTCTGTTCGTCAATAAACCTAGAACAACCAGTTATGGTCTTAGTTCATTTTTCTTACGTATTTACTAAGTACGTTGCGAAATGCGCTACCTGATTTTTCCCGTACCACTGAGTTTACTGGTTTTAAACTAATCCAGGAACGGATTTTGTACAGCGGCTTTTCGTTTTGATTAATATATCTTTAAATATTATTTAATTCTTAGTTATGTATCTGTATATATCATGTATGTTAGCTGTAATGTCTCGAAGAAATTATTCTGAAATTCGAGATGACATAAAGTTTTATGCATGCATGTATGTTACCTTCGGCAGGGCGCATGCGTGCATTTTGTAATCTGCGACTCCAGTGCTTACCATATGACAGATAAAATGACTTTTCTCTTAAATATATAAGCCATCGAAATCTTACGTTAAATTGTAATGACAAGGGCGGTTTGGAGCTGTGAGTAGGCGTGGGATTTGTCTCATATGGTTTAGGGGCCGACATATCCCTCCCTCAATGCCGTACCGGGAGGCGAGGTCGGTAGCAGAAAGCAGCGAAGGGCCAACTGCGTCCAAAAGCGATCGCACGGGCCGAAATCCCGGGATGATTCGTTTGGTACGACGCTCCAGCGCCACGTCTGGAGGTACTGCATATTTTTCTCGTCTCCGTCAGCGCATGCCTGCATAAATGTTTAGCCTCTCCGATACTTACAATATTAGACATATTTAGTTAGGACACTTAGCCAATGGTCAGAATCATCGTGTTACAAGATCGTATTTTAGACCACATCCCCCTTACCCCAATTCAATGTTGTGTGAGAATTTTTCGGGCGACTACTAATAGTTGTGGAAATCAACATTGGAGGAAGGGGGAAACGGGGATGGGTGTTCCAACAAATGTAACGAGTATTGTATTTGCTTCAAGGAAATTGGCAAATCTGTAGAGGTGTAGATCAGAAGTCAAGTCTCTTTAGAAAAGAAGTGAACTTGTTACTAAGATAAAGGGAATGTCTCTTTGCATGCTTTGTATTTAAAAAGGCGGGCACTTGGTCTGAACATGATGATAATATCAAGGAATATGTGTTGGAGAGTTTTTAGAAGGCCAAATAATTATAAATACTATGTGGTGTGTAAAGGAACATCTTCAATACGCTGTGTACCGCATTTCCATGTAAAGTAGTTGACACTGTGTACTTTGATTAACGTAGCGTGCACATGACGTCGGGGGCTTTAATTATAATCGAGACGAGAATCGAGCGAAATAAATCTTGCACTGGTACTGATCGATGTTGGCATTTGAAGGCCTGACAACGGTTAGCGAAGGGAATAAAGCTAGAGAGGTGGGGTCGCTGACGTCTTGTGAGGTTCGATTAATAATATATCGAGTGGTGCCCATGTGGAGCTGGTACCAACTCAAGAACAATTTACAGGATGATTAAATTAAAATGGACTTAATGTATGCAAATTGCAATTGAGAAGTGATTGTCCACGATTCACCGTGCGATTCACCAGATACTTTAGCTCGATATGTAAGGGGGAAAGAGTTTCTGGGCATAAGAACCATCCTATCCCGAGGTTGTAATCTAAACTAGTTTGTAAATGTAAAATCAAAAAAATCCCGTAACATTTCCTGCTATAGCGGCACGGTTCACCATGGTGAATCGTTTGTTTAAAGAAATGAACTGTTTATCTTTGAGCTCACAGACGGTTCACCATGGTAAACCGTTGAGATTCACGATTAGAAACCATGTCATCACAGACCAGTGATTGCAAAAGACTTATTACGTTGTCATATTCTCATGCCTATACATTTCTTCCTTATAACAAGCATTAGAGGAGCAGAATTTGGAAAGCATTCATTGATTTATTTCACCATTGTGCAGACATAAATTAATCTAATTAATGAGGGTAAACAGTGTTATGGTCAAAAGTCGGGTATGACAAACGATGGACTCGTTTTGCACTTTAACAGGGAAATTACAGACTTGTCGTTTTTCATTAATTAATAACAGGTGCCGTTTTCATTAGCTTTGTATTTTTAGGGTTTCAGCCTGAGTGTTTCAAAAGCAGAGCACCAACCATTGCCGATGAACTGTTCTTTTGCTACAACTGATTTTGTCAGTCCAGTCGCAGAAAGAAACGTCTTCAGGGGCGCTAATACATTTGCATAGCTATTCTGACTCCTTGGTATATAAAATATGTCATCAACGCTGACTGTTGCACTTGATAATCATGTCAGTCCGTCGGGGAATAGAGCCTATTAAAGTGTTCAGAGGACTAAATGTACTTATCACACGAGTTTGGAACTGCACGGCGTATATTGCATCGCACAGCTTCATACCAACGCACACCAATACTCAGACAATATTGTAGCGTACCAAAAATATTAAGATGCTGGTTAACTTTTGACAAGGAGTTGAGATTTCGGTTGATTCTACAGGGGCATAAACGTAACGTAAGAACCGTGCGTGTCTGGTCTTCTCGAGACAGGTGAGAGATGATTTCATGCAGACTGGAACGCCTAAATTGCTCCGTTGTAAACATGACGATTCACAGCACCAGTGAAGTCGTCTCTCTGGCCTTTCTGTGGACGAATTCCAGGACCTACCGATACAATTTGAGCAAGTTTTGAAAGCTAAAATCTTCAATCTATGCTCTATTTTGCCGGTAGGACTGGGTGGCTCCACACTCATAAGAAAATCTGTGAAATGAGAATCGGTGGTCTTCCCTTGTCATGGAACGGCCGAATTACCCAGAATTCCTTCTGGGCATGAAGAAGGCAAGCGAAGACTGGTCCTCATCAAATGAGGACAAAGTAGCGAGAAGACGATTCCTAGGCAGATACTAAGGAGTAGCCAAGGTGCCTGCTGTTAACATAGACTTTTTATCAGAGGAAACTCGGCCTGGCCTTTAGTAATTTCATGTCAAAGAAACGGTATAATGTAAATAAGAGAGTAATGAGATTTGTATTTGCGATTACCTGTCCTCTTACGTACCACTTAAGTCAAACTCTACATCTCTATGCAATAGGCGCATTCAAAATTTCCTCATATTATTGTGTAAAAGTAGTTAAAGAAAGAAAAAGCTTGTCCTGCATATATGAAAAATACGTTTTCTCTCCCGTTCTCTTCTTATGCATGATCTTCGTGGAAATTACATTCTGTTCGTCAATAAACCTAGAACAACCAGTTATGGTCTTAGTTCATTTTTCTTACGTATTTACTAAGTACGTTGCGAAATGCGCTACCTGATTTTTCCCGTACCACTGAGTTTACTGGTTTTAAACTAATCCAGGAACGGATTTTGTACAGCGGCTTTTCGTTTTGATTAATATATCTTTAAATATTATTTAATTCTTAGTTATGTATCTGTATATATCATGTATGTTAGCTGTAATGTCTCGAAGAAATTATTCTGAAATTCGAGATGACATAAAGTTTTATGCATGCATGTATGTTACCTTCGGCAGGGCGCATGCGTGCATTTTGTAATCTGCGACTCCAGTGCTTACCATATGACAGATAAAATGACTTTTCTCTTAAATATATAAGCCATCGAAATCTTACGTTAAATTGTAATGACAAGGGCGGTTTGGAGCTGTGAGTAGGCGTGGGATTTGTCTCATATGGTTTAGGGGCCGACATATCCCTCCCTCAATGCCGTACCGGGAGGCGAGGTCGGTAGCAGAAAGCAGCGAAGGGCCAACTGCGTCCAAAAGCGATCGCACGGGCCGAAATCCCGGGATGATTCGTTTGGTACGACGCTCCAGCGCCACGTCTTGAGGTACTGCATATTTTTCTCGTCTCCGTCAGCGCATGCCTGCATAAATGTTTAGCCTCTCCGATACTTACAATATTAGACATATTTAGTTAGGACACTTAGCCAATGGTCAGAATCATCGTGTTACAAGATCGTATTTTAGACCACATCCCCCTTACCCCAATTCAATGTTGTGTGAGAATTTTTCGGGCGACTACTAATAGTTGTGGAAATCAACATTGGAGGAAGGGGGAAACGGGGATGGGTGTTCCAACAAATGTAACGAGTATTGTATTTGCTTCAAGGAAATTGGCAAATCTGTAGAGGTGTAGATCAGAAGTCAAGTCTCTTTAGAAAAGAAGTGAACTTGTTACTAAGATAAAGGGAATGTCTCTTTGCATGCTTTGTATTTAAAAAGGCGGGCACTTGGTCTGAACATGATGATAATATCAAGGAATATGTGTTGGAGAGTTTTTAGAAGGCCAAATAATTATAAATACTATGTGGTGTGTAAAGGAACATCTTCAATACGCTGTGTACCGCATTTCCATGTAAAGTAGTTGACACTGTGTACTTTGATTAACGTAGCGTGCACATGACGTCGGGGGCTTTAATTATAATCGAGACGAGAATCGAGCGAAATAAATCTTGCACTGGTACTGATCGATGTTGGCATTTGAAGGCCTGACAACGGTTAGCGAAGGGAATAAAGCTAGAGAGGTGGGGTCGCTGACGTCTTGTGAGGTTCGATTAATAATATATCGAGTGGTGCCCATGTGGAGCTGGTACCAACTCAAGAACAATTTACAGGATGATTAAATTAAAATGGACTTAATGTATGCAAATTGCAATTGAGAAGTGATTGTCCACGATTCACCGTGCGATTCACCAGATACTTTAGCTCGATATGTAAGGGGGAAAGAGTTTCTGGGCATAAGAACCATCCTATCCCGAGGTTGTAATCTAAACTAGTTTGTAAATGTAAAATCAAAAAAATCCCGTAACATTTCCTGCTATAGCGGCACGGTTCACCATGGTGAATCGTTTGTTTAAAGAAATGAACTGTTTATCTTTGAGCTCACAGACGGTTCACCATGGTGAACCGTTGAGATTCACGATTAGAAACCATGTCATCACAGACCAGTGATTGCAAAAGACTTATTACGTTGTCATATTTTCATGCCTATACATTTCTTCCTTATAACAAGCATTAGAGGAGCAGAATTTGGAAAGCATTCATTGATTTATTTCACCATTGTGCAGACATAAATTAATCTAATTAATGAGGGTAAACAGTGTTATGGTCAAAAGTCGGGTATGACAAACGATGGACTCGTTTTGCACTTTAACAGGGAAATTACAGACTTGTCGTTTTTCATTAATTAATAACAGGTGCCGTTTTCATTAGCTTTGTATTTTTAGGGTTTCAGCCTGAGTGTTTCAAAAGCAGAGCACCAACCATTGCCGATGAACTGTTCTTTTGCTACAACTGATTTTGTCAGTCCAGTCGCAGAAAGAAACGTCTTCAGGGGCGCTAATACATTTGCATAGCTATTCTGACTCCTTGGTATATAAAATATGTCATCAACGCTGACTGTTGCACTTGATAATCATGTCAGTCCGTCGGGGAATAGAGCCTATTAAAGTGTTCAGAGGACTAAATGTACTTATCACACGAGTTTGGAACTGCACGGCGTATATTGCATCGCACAGCTTCATACCAACGCACACCAATACTCAGACAATATTGTAGCGTACCAAAAATATTAAGATGCTGGTTAACTTTTGACAAGGAGTTGAGATTTCGGTTGATTCTACAGGGGCATAAACGTAACGTAAGAACCGTGCGTGTCTGGTCTTCTCGAGACAGGTGAGAGATGATTTCATGCAGACTGGAACGCCTAAATTGCTCCGTTGTAAACATGACGATTCACAGCACCAGTGAAGTCGTCTCTCTGGCCTTTCTGTGGACGAATTCCAGGACCTACCGATACAATTTGAGCAAGTTTTGAAAGCTAAAATCTTCAATCTATGCTCTATTTTGCCGGTAGGACTGGGTGGCTCCACACTCATAAGAAAATCTGTGAAATGAGAATCGGTGGTCTTCCCTTGTCATGGAACGGCCGAATTACCCAGAATTCCTTCTGGGCATGAAGAAGGCAAGCGAAGACTGGTCCTCATCAAATGAGGACAAAGTAGCGAGAAGACGATTCCTAGGCAGATACTAAGGAGTAGCCAAGGTGCCTGCTGTTAACATAGACTTTTTATCAGAGGAAACTCGGCCTGGCCTTTAGTAATTTCATGTCAAAGAAACGGTATAATGTAAATAAGAGAGTAATGAGATTTGTATTTGCGATTACCTGTCCTCTTACGTACCACTTAAGTCAAACTCTACATCTCTATGCAATAGGCGCATTCAAAATTTCCTCATATTATTGTGTAAAAGTAGTTAAAGAAAGAAAAAGCTTGTCCTGCATATATGAAAAATACGTTTTCTCTCCCGTTCTCTTCTTATGCATGATCTTCGTGGAAATTACATTCTGTTCGTCAATAAACCTAGAACAACCAGTTATGGTCTTAGTTCATTTTTCTTACGTATTTACTAAGTACGTTGCGAAATGCGCTACCTGATTTTTCCCGTACCACTGAGTTTACTGGTTTTAAACTAATCCAGGAACGGATTTTGTACACCGGCTTTTCGTTTTGATTAATATATCTTTAAATATTATTTAATTCTTAGTTATGTATCTGTATATATCATGTATGTTAGCTGTAATGTCTCGAAGAAATTATTCTGAAATTCGAGATGACATAAAGTTTTATGCATGCATGTATGTTACCTTCGGCAGGGCGCATGCGTGCATTTTGTAATCTGCGACTCCAGTGCTTACCATATGACAGATAAAATGACTTTTCTCTTAAATATATAAGCCATCGAAATCTTACGTTAAATTGTAATGACAAGGGCGGTTTGGAGCTGTGAGTAGGCGTGGGATTTGTCTCATATGGTTTAGGGGCCGACATATCCCTCCCTCAATGCCGTACCGGGAGGCGAGGTCGGTAGCAGAAAGCAGCGAAGGGCCAACTGCGTCCAAAAGCGATCGCACGGGCCGAAATCCCGGGATGATTCGTTTGGTACGACGCTCCAGCGCCACGTCTTGAGGTACTGCATATTTTTCTCGTCTCCGTCAGCGCATGCCTGCATAAATGTTTAGCCTCTCCGATACTTACAATATTAGACATATTTAGTTAGGACACTTAGCCAATGGTCAGAATCATCGTGTTACAAGATCGTATTTTAGACCACATCCCCCTTACCCCAATTCAATGTTGTGTGAGAATTTTTCGGGCGACTACTAATAGTTGTGGAAATCAACATTGGAGGAAGGGGGAAACGGGGATGGGTGTTCCAACAAATGTAACGAGTATTGTATTTGCTTCAAGGAAATTGGCAAATCTGTAGAGGTGTAGATCAGAAGTCAAGTCTCTTTAGAAAAGAAGTGAACTTGTTACTAAGATAAAGGGAATGTCTCTTTGCATGCTTTGTATTTAAAAAGGCGGGCACTTGGTCTGAACATGATGATAATATCAAGGAATATGTGTTGGAGAGTTTTTAGAAGGCCAAATAATTATAAATACTATGTGGTGTGTAAAGGAACATCTTCAATACGCTGTGTACCGCATTTCCATGTAAAGTAGTTGACACTGTGTACTTTGATTAACGTAGCGTGCACATGACGTCGGGGGCTTTAATTATAATCGAGACGAGAATCGAGCGAAATAAATCTTGCACTGGTACTGATCGATGTTGGCATTTGAAGGCCTGACAACGGTTAGCGAAGGGAATAAAGCTAGAGAGGTGGGGTCGCTGACGTCTTGTGAGGTTCGATTAATAATATATCGAGTGGTGCCCATGTGGAGCTGGTACCAACTCAAGAACAATTTACAGGATGATTAAATTAAAATGGACTTAATGTATGCAAATTGCAATTGAGAAGTGATTGTCCACGATTCACCCTGCGATTCACCAGATACTTTAGCTCGATATGTAAGGGGGAAAGAGTTTCTGGGCATAAGAACCATCCTATCCCGAGGTTGTAATCTAAACTAGTTTGTAAATGTAAAATCAAAAAAATCCCGTAACATTTCCTGCTATAGCGGCACGGTTCACCATGGTGAATCGTTTGTTTAAAGAAATGAACTGTTTATCTTTGAGCTCACAGACGGTTCACCATGGTGAACCGTTGAGATTCACGATTAGAAACCATGTCATCACAGACCAGTGATTGCAAAAGACTTATTACGTTGTCATATTTTCATGCCTATACATTTCTTCCTTATAACAAGCATTAGAGGAGCAGAATTTGGAAAGCATTCATTGATTTATTTCACCATTGTGCAGACATAAATTAATCTAATTAATGAGGGTAAACAGTGTTATGGTCAAAAGTCGGGTATGACAAACGATGGACTCGTTTTGCACTTTAACAGGGAAATTACAGACTTGTCGTTTTTCATTAATTAATAACAGGTGCCGTTTTCATTAGCTTTGTATTTTTAGGGTTTCAGCCTGAGTGTTTCAAAAGCAGAGCACCAACCATTGCCGATGAACTGTTCTTTTGCTACAACTGATTTTGTCAGTCCAGTCGCAGAAAGAAACGTCTTCAGGGGCGCTAATACATTTGCATAGCTATGCCATGGAGAACCGTTGAGATTCACGATTAGAAACCATGTCATAATAATAATAATAATAATTTATTTACTTATAACGCGCAAGTATCAATTTACATTTTCACCTGCGCGGAACTAAATCCATTAAAAACCTAATTACAATTTTATAATATAACTAGTAACTAATGATAACTAATAACTAATTACTCACAACAATTAAAATTATATGAATAGCATAAAAAATAAAAAAACTGGCCTTATTATCTAAAGAAGAATTGTATACGTCGTGTAAGCATTTAAAATGTTTAAGGAAATGCTTCTCTAAAAAGATACGTCTTAAGTGCTTTCTTAAAAGATGGTAAAAATAATGAACTTCTAATATTAAGTGGTAGGTTATTCCATAGTTTGGAGCGGCGACTTGAAATGCGTGGTCTCCAAGAGTAGTATATGTTTTCAATTTTTCTATTTCTAATAGTAAATTGTCACTATTTGACCTAAGGTTGTATTTTTCAGGCTTCTTAAATTTAATTAACTCTTTGATATAATTAGGGGCATGCCCATGAACAGCCTTCTACGTAATTAAAAGAATCTTAAATAATATGCTTTCACGAATAGGCAGCCAATGAAGTTTAAACAGTAAAGGTGTTATGTGACAATATTTACCGGCATTATATACAAGCCTAGCTGCGGCATTCTGTACTCTTTGAATTTTTTGGATTTGATAATCAGGTAAACCTAGATATAGACTATTACAGTAGTCAATTCTACTGTAAATTAATGTATGGATAAGAACTTCCACCGATTCTTGTGATAAATATTTTCGTATTCTACGAAGATTATACAAATGATAAAATGCAATACTACAAGTCTTATTGATATGTGTGTTCATTGTTAAGGATGGGTCTAGCCACACCCCCAAGTTCTTGACTTCTTTGCTAGGCTTTATCAAGTCGTTACCAACACATAATGTGGACATATTTATTTTCTGAAGTTGTTGCTTCGTGCCAATTAGTAGCAGCTCCGTCTTGTCAGTGTTAAGTTGTAGTTTGGACTCCTTCATCCATTTCTGTATATCTTTAATGCATCCTTCCATAGCCGCTATGGCCTCAACCTCTCCACAATTGTCCTTAGGACTAAAAGATACATAAAGTTGAGTATCATCAGCATAGCACATAACAGATGGTAGGTGGGGTTTAATGATATCAGATAACTCTCCAGTGTAAATTGTAAATAGCAGAGGACCAAGACAGCTCCCTTGTGCCAAACCGAACTGTAAGTCGAAAGACCGTGATTCAGCTCCATTAACGACGACTCGTTGAGATCTATTCTCTAGGTAGGATTCAAACCATCTTAAAGGTACATTTGTGATTCCACATCTAATTTTAAGGCGATCAATCAACATTTTATCGTCTATAGTGCCGAATGCAGCACTCAAGTCTAATGTTGTTTATTCATATTCAAGAGGACGTCATTTTTTACTTTCAGTAGAAGAGTTTCTGTGCTGAAGTTTTTTCTGTAGGCTGATTGTTGGTCTGGGTAGATGTTATGTTCGAGAAGATGATTTTGTATTTGATGACAAACAGCTGTCTCAGTTAGTTTTGACATTTTTGACAGGTTACTAACTGGTCTAAAGTTCTGAGGAACGTGCATATCAGCCCCGGGCTTTTTCAGTAATGGCGTAATTAGTGCTTCTTTCCATACTCGAGGAACAACCCCCGTCCTCAGAGACATGTTGATTAGAGACGTGACGACGGGTAATAACACATCACACTGAGGGAGTAGCTTAGATGCAATTGGATCTAAGGAGCAAGATTTTGAAGATGAACGTTGTATGAGGGATTTAACATCGTCCTCTGTAAGTTCTTTGAACTCTTCCATGGTCTCAGGTGGGAGTGTAGACACTTCAGTAATAGAGCTTGAACTGACGGATGTTTCTTCAGTGTCCAGTCGAGCACGAATATCGACTATCTTTTGAACAAAGAAGGATCCTAAGTCATCAACAAAACTTTGTGCATCAATAGATGCTGGCAATTTATCACATGTTTCTTTCTTCAAGAGACTACGCGTAGCACGAAATAGTTTACCCTGATCGTGACTATTTTCAGCAATAAAGTCTGCATACAAGTCTTCTCATGCTTTATCCATCAATGCTGTTGTTAATCATCACAGACCAGTGATTGCAAAAGACTTATTACGTTGTCATATTTTCATGCCTATACATTTCTTCCTTATAACAAGCATTAGAGGAGCAGAATTTGGAAAGCATTCATTGATTTATTTCACCATTGTGCAGACATAAATTAATCTAATTAATGAGGGTAAACAGTGGTATGGTCAAAAGTCGGGTATGACAAACAATGGACTCGTTTTGCACTTTAACAGGGAAATTACAGACTTGTCGTTTTTCATTAATTAATAACAGGTGCCGTTTTCATTAGCTTTGTATTTTTAGGGTTTCAGCCTGAGTGTTTCAAAAGCAGAGCA
Source organism: Montipora foliosa (assembly GCF_036669935.1). Classification (NCBI taxonomy): domain Eukaryota; kingdom Metazoa; phylum Cnidaria; class Anthozoa; order Scleractinia; family Acroporidae; genus Montipora; species Montipora foliosa. The sequence goes on along the minus strand of NC_090875.1, from coordinate 3,322,254 downwards.
CCAACCATTGCCGATGAACTGTTCTTTTGCTACAACTGATTTTGTCAGTCCTATCGCAGAAAGAAACGTTTTCAGGGGCGCTAATACATTTGCATAGCTATTCTGACTCCTTGGTATATAAAATATGTCATCAACGCTGACCGTTGCACTTGATAATCATGTCAGTCCGTCGGGGAATAGAGCCTATTAAAGTGTTCAGAGGACTAAATGTACTTATCACACGAGTTTGGAACTGCACGGCGTATATTGCATCGCACAGCTTCATACCAACGCACACCAATACTCAGACAATATTGTAGCGTACCAAAAATATTAAGATGCTGGTTAACTTTTGACAAGGATTTGAGATTTCGGTTGATTCTACAGGGGCATAAACGTAACGTAAGAACCGTGCGTGTCTGGTCTTCTCGAGACAGGTGAGAGATGATTTCATGCAGACTGGAACGCCTAAATTGCTCCGTTGTAAACATGACGATTCACAGCACCAGTGAAGTCGTCTCTCTGGCCTTTCTGTGGACGAATTCCAGGACCTACCGATACAATTTGAGCAAGTTTTGAAAGCTAAAATCTTCAATCTATGCTCTATTTTGCCGGTAGGACTGGGTGGCTCCACACTCATAAGAAAATCTATGAAATGAGAATCGGTGGTCTTCCCTTGTCATGGAACGGCCGAATTACCCAGAATTCCTTCTGGGCATGAAGAAGGCAAGCGAAGACTGGTCCTCATCAAATGAGGACAAAGTAGCGAGAAGACGATTCCTAGGCAGATACTAAGGAGTAGCCAAGGTGCCTGCTGTTAACATAGACTTTTTATCAGAGGAAACTCGGCCTGGCCTTTAGTAATTTCATGTCAAAGAAACGGTATAATGTAAATAAGAGAGTAATGAGATTTGTATTTGCGATTACCTGTCCTCTTACGTACCACTTAAATCAAACTCTACATCTCTATGCAATAGGCGCATTCAAAATTTCCTCATGTTATTGTGTAAAAGTAGTTAAAGAAAGAAAAAGCTTGTCCTGCATATATGAAAAATACGTTTTCTCTCCCGTTCTCTTCTTATGCATGATCTTCGTGGAAATTACATTCTGTTCGTCAATAAACCTTGAACAACCAGTTATGGTCTTAGTTCATTTTTCTTACGTATTTACTAAGTACGTTGCGAAATTTTCCCGTACCACTGAGTTTACTGGTTTTAAACTAATCCAGGAACGGATTTTGTACAGCGGCTTTTCGTTTTGACTAATATATCTTTAAATATTATTTAATTCTTAGTTATGTATCTGTATATATCATGTATGTTAGCTGTAATGTCTCGAAGAAATTATTTCGAAATTCGAGATGACATAAAGTTTTATGCATGCATGTATGTTACCTTCGGCAGGGCGCATGCGCGCATTTTGTAATCTGCGAATCCAGTGCAGATAAAATGACTTTTCTCTTAAATATATAGGCCATCGAAATCTTACGTTAAATTGTAATGACAAGGGCGGTTTGGAGCTGTGAGTAGGCGTGGGATTTGTTTCATATGGTTTAGGGGCCGACATATCCCTCCCTCAATGCCGTACCGGGAGGCGAGGTCGGTAGCAGAAAGCAGCGAAGGGCCAACTGCGTCCAAAAGCGATCGCACGGGCCGAAATCCCGGGATGATTCGTTTGGTACGACGCTCCAGCGCCACGTCTGGAGGTACTGCATATTTTTCTCGTCTCCGTCAGCGCATGCCTGCATAAATGTTTAGCCTCTCCGATACTTACAATATTAGACATATTTAGTTAGGACACTTAGCCAATGGTCAGAATCATCGTGTTACAAGATCGTATTTTAGACCACATCCCCCTTACCCCAATTCAATGTTGTGTGAGAATTTTTCGGGCGACTACTAATAGTTGTGGAAATCAACATTGGAGGAAGGGGGAAACGGGGATGGGTGTTCCAACAAATGTAACGAGTATTGTATTTGCTTCAAGGAAATTGGCAAATCTGTAGAGGTGTAGATCAGAAGTCAAGTCTCTTTAGAAAAGAAGTGAACTTGTTACTAAGATAAAGGGAATGTCTCTTTGCATGCTTTGTATTTAAAAAGGTGGGCACTTGGTCTGAACATGATGATAATCAAGGAATATGTGTTGGAGAGTTTTTAGAAGGCCAAATAATTATAAATACTATGTGGTGTGTAAAGGAACATCTTCAATACGCTGTGTACCGCATTTCCATGTAAAGTAGTTGACACTGTGTACTTTGATTAACGTAGCGTACACACGACATCGGGGGCTTTAATTATAATCGAGACGAGAATCGAGCGAAATAAATCTTGCACTGGTACTGATCGATGTTGGCATTTGAAGGCGTGACAACGGTTAGCGAAGGGAATAAAGCTAGAGAGGTGGGGTCGCTGACGTCTTGTGAGGTTCGGTTAATAATATATCGAGTGGTGCCGATGTGGAGCTGGTACCAACTCATAATCTGGAAAGTCACTTGTGTTGCTATCTGGAAGGCTCATTAGGCGTCGGCCACATAAGAGGTGTGAGGGGGTGAGGGGTTCTTCGGGATCTTCGCTTGATACATACGAGAGGGGTCGGCAGTTCAGAATAGATTCCACTTCAACAACTACTGTCTGCAATCCTTCGTAGGTGAGGATTGCACCACCAATTGTCTTCTTAAGGCACCTCTTCACAGATCTTACTAGCCTTTCAAAAATGCCGCCCCACCAAGGAGCCTTTTCGAGGTTGAAACACCACTTCATTCGTGCCTTGGCAAAGTACTGTTTCACTTCTGTGTCGTTCATCAGTCGTTTTATTTCTCGTGCTGCTGACTTTTCCCATTGTCAGACACCATTAACAGTGGAGTACCACGGCGGGCGGAGAATCGTCTGAGGCTTCTCAAGAATGCAGAGGTGTTGAGGCTTGGTACAAGATCCAAATGAATAGCCCTGGTAACGCAGCACGTGTAAAGACAGATCCATACTTTCTGCTGGGGACCAGTATGATTTTTGACATAGAGAGGGCCCGCAAAATCAACCCCAGTGTAGGCAAATGGTGGACACTCCTTTACCCTGAACTCCGGGAGGGGTGGGGATGGTGGAGCCTGATATGGCCTTCCTTCGAGTTTCCGGCAAATTACACACTTGTACAGTAGCTTCTTTACAAACTGCCTGCCCTGTACAATCCAAAATCTTGCTCTTAGTTCTGTAAGGGTCAGCTTCACACCACCATGCATGACTCGTTTATGGCTGTCCTGGACTATCAGGGATGTGATGTGATGGCCTTTATCCAACAAAATAGGGTGCTTGATTGAAGGTGGTAAGTCTGCCTTGGAAAGACGACCATTACATCTCATGATCCCTTGGCTATCAGTAAAGATGCCAAACTGCTTTCTCCAAATTTCGAACTTGGGGTTCTTGCTTAGGGACTTCTGAACTTCCTTGATCCAGATAGTTTCGGCGTCTACCATGATGTCTTGAGCAGCAGACTCACTTGGCGAAGGGATGTCCTTCTTAAGCGATGACCTCATGGTCCTTACAAACTTGAGAACCAAGGCAGTAACTCTTAGCAGTCTCTGCAGATCACTAATGTCTTCCGCTCTCATGATCTGCGCTATACCACAAGGTTCAGTTGCTGCAAGAAATAAGGATGAGGTTTGGCACTTCACTTTCTCCTCAGCTCTCACTTCCACGAAACATTCTTCAGGGATGTGTGTACTGTTGAACACACTCTTGGTGTCTTCTGTAAAGCATGTTAACCACTTGGGACCTTCCTTCCAAAGGGGACACCATGAGAGCTCCACGGAACTGAATCCTCTCGAGGGGATATCGGCTGGGTTATCCTTTCCGTTACAGTGCTGCCATCTACTTGCTGGAACAAGGTTCCTGATCTCATTTACTCGGTTTCGGACGAATTGCTTCCACTCACTTTCCTCGCCCTTAATCCAAAACAATGTTACTCTCGAGTCAGTCCAACAGGTCATGTTTGTAATTGTTACATCCAGCTCTAAAGCTTCCTTGACATGTGTGATAAGTCTCGGCAAGAAGCTCTAGTCTTGGAATAGTTAATTCCTTCACAGGGGCAACTCTGGACTTGGAGGCAACCAAATTCACATAACTTCCAACGGTCGTCGTCACCTGCAGATAGATGACTGCAGCATAGGCTTTACTGGATGCATCGCCAAACCCATGAAGACTACAACTGACGACCTTGTGTTGAACTCCTTGGAAATAGCATCGTGGTAACGAGAGTGCTGTTACACTTTCTAACCCATTTAGCAGCTTGTGCCACATCTTCAACACATTGCCATTCAGGGGGTCATCCCAACCAACTTTCGTTTTGCAAAGTTCCTGGAAGAACAACTTGAACTCTATGATGGTTGGTGAAAGGAATCCAAAGGGATCATAGAACTTCGCAGCAACACTAACAACATTTCTCTTGGTGGGTTGCAAGTCTCTTGCATAGCTCGCTATTTCGGTTAAATCAAACATGAATACATCCTTCAAGGGGTTCCAGCGTATTCCAAGCACCTTTTGTTCGGTCTTGTCCTCTTCTGACACAACATTCCATTCCAGAAGAGCTTGGGATGACTGTAAATGCCCAGATTAAACACTAGACGTATCGGCATTAGACTTTCTGGTTTCATTAGACTGGATTCTGTTTGTTAGTTCAAGGGAATTTGACACAAACTTCCCTAGGTTGAATCCTCCCTCAGCAAGCCTAGCTTAGACTTCAGATATAGTTCATAAGCAGCGTCGACCTCAGAGGCTCCAGAACTTAGGTCATCGACATAAAACGAGCGAAGAAATTTCTCCACAAACTCAGGATCGGCTTCCTTGTACTATTCAATGTGATGCTTGATTGTGGCATTTAGCAGAAAAGGACTAGATGAGACCCCAAATACAACCCGAGTGAACCTCAGAATCACAATTTCTGGCGAGGACTTGTCTATGTCATCCACCCATAGGAATCTTAACACGTCTCTGTCTTCCTCTGTAGTTCCCACCATCAGAAACGCCTTTTCCACATCACCCGTCAAGGCCACTTGATTAACGCGGAATCTTAAAAGTACGTCAAATATGTTCTCTGCAAGGGGTGGACCAGTGTACACGCAATCATTCAAGGCTACACCATCAGATTTCGCGGAAGCATCGTACACAACTCTAAGCTTGGTTGTTGACTTGTCGGTCCTTATAACTGCATGATGCGGTATATAGTGAACCCTACCAACTCCTCCTTCGCTAGGCTTCTCCACAACTTCAACTATGCCTCTTTGTAGCTGTTCCTTTATTACAGAATCATATTCCTTCAGGATTTCAGGCTCTTGGCGGAGACGTTTAAGAAGGTTCTCTAGGTGCTTCCTGTTTAGCTCATAGTTGTCTGGAAGACTGGGATGTGGTGTTTTCCAGGGCAGATGGACTTCATATCTGTTGTTCTTAAAGGATATCTGCTCTTGGAATGTTTCATACAATGTCCTTGGTTTAATGCCAAGTGATTCTAGTTCCCAGAATGTCTTTAAATTTCCATCGAGGGTCTCGTTAGTAACATCAACAGGGTTTACTGCACTCTTAAGAACATGTGTTGTGACGAGATTACTTTGGTGCCTGTCAACTTGTATTCCTTCTGGAATTGGACCTGACAACACCCATCCAAGTTTGGTTTCAATAGCAGTGGGGCCATGCTCCCCCCTTACCACCCTGCCAGACACTAGACTCCAATACTGATCTGATCCAACCAGAATATCAACCTCAACATTGTCTTAGTTCTACACCTTCCCCTTGACCAGTGGTAACACAGAGTCGAACAACATCCACACACTGCCTGTTCTCCTTTGTTGAGCCAAATGTCTTAATGGATATCCTTTGACTGCTTTCAGCTGGTAAATTCAGGTGCTCTCTTAGCCTTGCACTCACATAGGTTCGTTGACTTCCACTATCCAGGATGAGTCGGGCTTTCACTCTGACTGCTGAGTTTCCTGGCTTGTAGCTTAGTGCATTGGCTGTTTGAAGAAGGACTGGAGTAGAGGCACTGACGTATAAGGCTGTGAGGTTCTGTCTTGAATTTCTCAATTTCCCTCAGCTTTCTTGGGTCTTCATCAATCACTGGGCTGACATTAACAAGAATATCCATGTGGCGATTTATAATCTGTTGTTTGTTTCCAAACCTCTTCTTAAGGATTGCAATTGCTTCTTCGTAATTGGATGCGGTGAGAGACAGACCAGAAATGGCATCAAGAGCTGGTTTCATGAGAAGTGAGTTCAAATAATTGAACTTGTCAATAGGAGCCAATTTAGGATTCTTGTGGATAGAGGATTCAAAGGCATCCCAAAAGGTGGGCCATGTACTAA
>NC_090875.1:3308431-3310931 GCF_036669935.1 Montipora foliosa | reverse complement strand
ACTTCTTTTCATCATGCCTGACTACAACTACGGTATTTTCAAATCAATGTTGTCTCCATTTTCAAATCTTCTTTGCGTATTGTATTCGCATTATAATGTAGCATTTAGTTGGAACAAACCGTTTTATTCCCAAAGGGTTTGAATTGGGTATAACACGATTTGGTCTATCGAGGTAACCGCACGATAGATATTCCCAGTAATAATCCAGTGTAATCCTTGGCAAGGTAAATACCGGTATGTGGTTAGTTATCAAGGTTAATTCACGCCCAGTAAATAAGGGGATCAGAAATGAACAGAACGGGTAGGTGACACTGGAACGCGGGTTAGACGTCTACGAGTTAACTGGGAGATTATTCATACACTTGTACATCAGGCCCTAGTTGTTCGAAGGGTGGATAGCGCTCTCCACCAGATAAATCGCTATCCACTGGATAACTCAATTATTTTTGCTAGTGTTTATCCGCTGGACAGTGATTTATTCGGTGGATAGCGTTATCCATCCTTCGAACAACTGGGACCAAAGCGGCATCTCTTATAGTTGCGTTCGACATTGAGAGAAAAACATCTTTGGTATCCTGTGCATAGGGTGAGCTTTTGCAAGTTTTCTGCATTTCAGTGCTATCTTGAATTACGTCATAGGTGCATTAATGACCTCAGGCAAGATCTGTTGCGGGTACTAGCTTGGTACTGAGAGAATAGCCTTCTTAAATTCCTGAGAAGACTTAGTTCCGCGTGTTTGAAACCAACCTCGTTCCCAGGGCTTTTCTCCGCCGAGGAGAAGGTGGGCGGGAATAATTCTCATGACCACTCTGTTTTACAAAGCGTTGATATTACAAGGAGAAATTTGAAAGGTGCAACTAACATTAATGTCATAAGCAACATAAAATATTTTAATACCTGTTTGGTGCATCCATCTTCAATGACAAGGACCGTGTTTACCCGTTTTACAAGATTCAGTTCGTGCCAGGTATTTGACACGTAACTCTCGATTGGTGTCTTCGATGCAACTTGAATCATTACCAACGGTTGCGTTCATCAATTCAACGAGAAAAGGGAAGTTGACGGTAAACTCCTTCCAAATACTGTCAAAGCTAAAATCTTTCAAGCTCTCATAGTTATTGAGAACCCCCATAGGAACCCCCAGAGCGCTTTCAAAGATTACTGCACGATGAACGGATGTCTTTGAGCAGTAACTTTAACAATGCGTCCACTACGTTTGCACAATGTTCCTTCAAAATGGTGGCCAAAACGGAAGCACACACTATCATCTGCTGCTGTTTCGCACTTAATTGCAGCCCTCTGTCGGTATTTACAGGAGCATCAGGACATTGGTTTGGATTCGGTAATATGCTTGTCGGCCCTTGACCTTCCTGAACAATGAACAACTTTATTACATTTTTGCACATAATACAGTAACTAGATGCTTCTGTGAAGCATACACTGGCTTGCCTGTGGTACGTGCTACAGAAAATCAGAAGGCACTGAATTGTGTGGTATTGAAATACAGCATTCCAGTCTCTGAAGAATAACAAATAAAAGAGAAGCGAGAAACATTGGCTTCTGGGCTGACATGTTGATAATTTTCAAGTTCCCTCACAACTTCTTTTCACCACAAGTGTGCCCTATGAGCATCCGAAAATTTTGTAATACTAAACTTCACTGAAGTCAAGCCCGGGGGTTAGTGTTGGGATGGGAGACCAAAACAATAAACCCCTCATGGAAAACAGAAACATCTGACCGAAAATACTATTAACGCTAACAAATGCGAACTCAGCAAGGTACAGATTCTGTTAGCTTGCTTTATGCAAAACAAATATTGATGAAAAAGCAAATAAATATTGTTACACAGTTTTCAGAAAGAGCAGAAGGAAGTTTCTCGGACGGTCGATCGAGAATAAAATATTTACGACATGAAAACAACATTAATTTTGAACCGTGAATATAGAATATAAAAAGTTACGATCAGCGACAAACATTTTGGGAGATTTTTGCTACGTTCAAGTAAATTGCAAAATCGAAAGTGACATGGCCGGAATTCAGCGGGCGTCGTGATTAAGTTACCGCGGCATGTTTACTCGCCAAACAGTGAAGCATCTGTGTCAAATGATGGCAAGATACCGGGTTTTTGTAAGTTTCTTTTTCTGTCAAGTGTTATAAAGTTTGACAATGAAATGAGCGAAGTCAAAACAAAGATCACAATCGCCCAACTCTTGTTTATGCAAAGTCAAAATTTACTCTCCAAGACGCGTACGACGTTATTTATCACCAGGTAATTCCATCATTTTGGAAATAGCAGCCACTTTATTATTCATCTGCGTCACAAGTTTTCACTGATTTTGGGCCTCATTTTGTTGAAACTCAAGCACGCTTCCAACAGGCCTGTGAACCCTTCCTGCTTACAGAGCAATACTAAAAAACTTCTCCCATATCACATTTGAACCTTAAGTTCGAAAATTCAATACACAACATGATATTATAATTCACAAAGGCAGAAAATACC
>NC_090875.1:3295931-3298431 GCF_036669935.1 Montipora foliosa | reverse complement strand
GTTTAATCTGTAGCAGATGGAATCAGCTGAACCAGTGACCTTTGCGCAGTTTAACATTTCTTGAAATGACTGCTTATCGTCTCCCAACACGCAGTAGTCACCTTCATCATCCAAATATTCCAAGATCATCTGGGTCGTCATCTTATTCAGTTTTGGAATTCTCAGTTTTAGCTGGTAGACAAGACTTTCTTTTCTAGGCGGGTCAGAAGATAATGTTGAGAAAAATAACTTTTCCACTCTCTGATTATGGTGAACTTTCACTTGTAAATCCATCTTTTCGTTCGCCGCTGTTTATGAGTAAGCACGTGGAGTACAATTTTTCTGATCACACGGGATTATTCTGCGGATCACAAGACAATCTGTTTAAGATCACGTATTTAGAATCGAACCGCTTCGGATTCAAATTTCCAACGGCAGTTTTACCACTCTACTGGTTTTGATAGTAGTCTGAAAACGACGAACGCTTAACATTCTTTCCCGTGCACCTTTATGGTTGCCTAGCACGTGATCAATTTCTTCCTTCGACAAAACATCATGACCTTTCCGTTTATTCAAAAAAGTCAGGGACTGCAGAAATTTTCGTGTTTTTACGATTGATTTTCATTAATCTTTCGATGAGAATTCGATTCAGAGTTACATATAAAAACAATTTTATTTTTTTCTTTATCTGTCTTTTGGCTTGTCTTTTTCTGTTACGCGCTTATACGGTACTCTTTGGTGCAAACGTAAAGCCAAACGATTTTCTGACCTGGCATCAGATTATAACAAGAAGAGGAATTATGAAGCGGAAACGACACCTTCAGTCCATTCTTAGTGTGTGCAATAAACGTTTGCTTAGTGCAACTGCAAGACATGCTGGAAAACGTCCGTCAGATCAATTTTCAGTTAGTTTTTTGCAGAATATTTATTTAAAGAAGAAATGAGTGAATTTTACTCAAGAGCGTGTTTTGTTATCTTTAAACTGAATTTATTTTCGATAGATAGATAGCTTTATTACGAAGTAAAATCATTGCAGCCCCCGAGTCGGTTGAAATGTGACTTACTTAACAATGAAACTAAAAATTATCTATATATATATATTGACAACTACTATAAAAACCGTAAAATATAACCTACAATAAAATACAAAAGGAGAAGTATCAACACCAAAATACTAATAATTAAGATTACTATTATTACTAATAACTAAAACTCTTCGCCATAATAAAAGTGTTTTTAAACCTATTTGTCCTACAAATCGGTAATTTGAAGTATCTCTGGCTACGGGTGCAATAAATGGACTCGTTGAGTGGCGGCAGCAGATCATGGAGCCTTTGGCTTTGGTCCCTTACAGCATTACTCAAGGCCTTCCTCCTCTCGTACAATGACGTTATGTCTAGAGCTACTAGAGCCTTAGCATAAGATAAGTCGGGTTGCATTATCCACAACACGTGCTTTTGCAACCTTTCTATTTCATTAGACAGATATTGCGGCAAAGAATGATGAAAAACTGGGCACGCATATTCTAATACACAAACGTATACATGTTGTATAGAAAAGTAGCATATCCTTGGGTGGAACTTTAGCGCGCTTTAGCTGTTTTAGGAAGTACAGGCGCGTCGCAGCCTTTTTGCATATACATTCTACATGCGCGTTCCACATGAGGTTGTCCGAAACTACCACTCCTAATAGCTTTGCGGACGAGACAGCTTCGATTTGCTTATCATTGATAGTGATATGATCTACAGAACTTCCCGGTCTAGAGAATGATATTCTCAATTCTTTACATTTAGACTCAAAGCTTAAACAACTAAAAGCTTAAACAACTAAAAGACCTCAAAATGGGACAGGACATTACAAAAAAATTAAAGGTGTGACCTGCAATGGTGTCGAAAGTCATTGTAACGCCCAAGAATGGAACGTCAATTGGATAAACAAGACAGGCAGTGAAAAATAAATATCTGGAATCTTAAAAGGGACGAGTAATTGACTTCGACAACAATCTATTGCCCGTCGAGCCGAAATCAAAGTGAGCTGTATTTCTAATATTTTACCTGTTATGTAGAACACTGAAACCAAATGGACAATTCTCTGGTAAACTATGGGTTCAACAAAGACAGAGAAGGAATCGAACACCTTAAGTGGATCTGTGGTCTCTGTTGTCTGGCTATTGTACTTAACCCTGCACAGTCTTCCGGTCACAATTGGAAATTTCCCGAATTATTGTTAACCTTCAATGGCGTCGAAAGCCATTGTAACGCGAATGGCGTTTTAGTGGATCTTTAAACAAAATATACCCTCAAAGAGATCAAGAATGGAAGACAAGACAAGCGGTGAAAAATAAATATCTGGAATCTTAAAAGCGACAAGTAATGGTCTTCGACAACAATTTCATTTTTTGTCGTTGGAGATCAAGTGAGCTTTTCTTCTAATATTTTACTAACAACACTGAAATCAAAGGGCAATTCTTTTATGGATTTGATAAACATTGAAGGAATCGAACGAATCGAAAAATAAATTG